>NC_068445.1:46112220-46192220 GCF_023373465.1 Oncorhynchus keta | reverse complement strand
TCTCTCTCTCTCTCTCTCTGTCTCTCTCTCTCTCTCTCTCTCTCTCTTTCTCTCACCCCTCCTTTTCATTGGTGACGCGTGCACGTACATTTCAGGGAGGGAAAGAGGCAAGGGGGGAGGGGGAGGAGCGATTGAGGGTGGAGGACAGGGGGAGGAGGGAGGGAGAGTGAAGGGAGAGGGAGAGAGGGGGAGGGGGTGGAGGGTGGAGGGGGGATTGAGGGTTGAGTGCAGGGAGAGGAGGGAGGGAGGGAGAGGGGGGGAGTATTCATGCTTACAAGCGCAAATTGAATAGCAGGTCTTTTCATGCCTGGGCCTCCCTCTCTCCTTTGCTTAGGCAACTGGGCTGGAATTAGATATTTGCTCCTCCTCCCCTCCTTCCCTCCACTCCCCCATTGAGCAGGGGTCTTTATTGATAAATGCCGTAGAGGATTCGTCCAAACAACAAGACTGCACTCAGTGGGACATCAATATGTTTCATTTAGTCAACCCACAAGGAGCTTCCTACTCTGGTATAGCTGTCACTGGGACTGTCACTGGGCCTGGAACAGAGGCTGTCACTGAGGCTGTCACTGAGGCTGTCCCTGGGGCTGTAAAAGAGGCTGTTACTGAGGCTGTCACTTAGGCTGTCATTGGGGCTGTAACAGAGGATGTCATTGAGGCTGTCCCTGGGGCTGTAACAGAGGCTGTCACTGAGGCTGTAACAGAGACTGTCACTGGGGCTGTAACAGAGACTGTCACTGGGGCTGTAACAGAGACTGTCACTGGGGCTGTAACAGAGACTGTCACTGGGGCTGTCACTGGGGCTGTCACTGAGGCTGTCACTGGGGCTGTAACAGAGGCTGTCACTGAGGCTGTAACAGAGACTGTCACTGGGGCTGTAACAGAGACTGTCACTGGGGCTGTCACTGGGGCTGTCACTGAGGCTGTAACAGAGACTGTCACTGGGGCTGTAACAGAGACTGTCACTGAGGCTGTAACAGAGACTGTCACTGAGGCTGTCACTGGGGCTGTAACAGAGGCTGTCACTGAGGCTGTAACAGAGACTGTCACTGGGGCTGTAACAGAGACTGTCACTGGGGCTGTAACAGAGACTGTCACTGGGGCTGTAACAGAGACTGTCACTGGGGCTGTAACAGAGACTGTCACTGGGGCTGTAACAGAGACTGTCACTGGGGCTGTAACAGAGACTGTCACTGGGGCTGTCACTGGGGCTGTCACTGAGGCTGTCACTGGGGCTGTAACAGAGACTGTCACTGAGGCTGTCACTGGGGCTGTAACAGAGGCTGTCACTGGGGCTGTAACAGAGGCTGTCACTGAGGCTGTAACAGAGGCTGTCACTGAGGCTGTCACTGGGGCTGTAACAGAGACTGTCACTGGGGCTGTCACTGGGGCTGTAACAGAGGCTGTCACTGAGGCTGTCCCTGAGGCTGTAACAGAGGCTGTCACTGAGGCTGTCACTGAGGCTGTAACAGAGGCTGTCACTGAGGCTGTCACTGAGGCTGTCACTGAGGCTGTCACTGGGGCTGTAACAGAGACTGTCACTGAGGCTGTCACTGGGGCTGTAACAGAGGCTGTCACTGAGGCTGTCCCTGAGGCTGTAACAGAGGCTGTCACTGAGGCTGTCCCTGACGCTGTAACAGAGACTGTCACTGGGGCTGTAACAGAGGCTGTCACTGAGGCTGTCCCTGAGGCTGTAACAGAGGCTGTCACTGTGGCTATAACAGAGGCTGTCACTGAGGCTGTCACTGGGGCTGTAACAGAGGCTGTCACTGAGGCTGTGGCTGTAACAGAGGCTGTCACTGTGGCTATAACAGAGGCTGTCACTGTGGCTGTCACTGGGGCTGTAACAGAGACTGTCACTGGGGCTGTAACAGAGGCTGTCACTGAGGCTGTAACAGAGGCTGTCACTGAGGCTGTAACAGAGACTGTCACTGGGGCTGTAACAGAGGCTGTCACTGAGGCTGTAACAGAGGCTGTCACTGAGGCTGTCACCGGGGCTGTAACAGAGGCTGTCACTGAGGCTGTAACAGAGGCTGTCACTGAGGCTGTAACAGAGGCTGTAACAGAGGAAGTCACTGAGGCTGTAACAGAGGATGTCACTGAGGCTGTAACAGAGGCTGTAACAGAGGATGTCACTGAGGCTGTAACAGAGGCTGTCACTGAGGCTGTAACAGAGACTGTCACTGGGGCTGTAACAGAGGCTGTCACTGAGGCTGTCACCGGGGCTGTAACAGAGGCTGTCACTGAGGCTGTAACAGAGGCTGTCACTGAGGCTGTAACAGAGGCTGTAACAGAGGAAGTCACTGAGGCTGTAACAGAGGATGTCACTGAGGCTGTAACAGAGGCTGTAACAGAGGATGTCACTGAGGCTGTAACAGAGGCTGTAACAGAGGATGTCACTGAGGCTGTAACAGAGGCTGTAACAGAGGATGTCACTGAGGCTGTCACTGGGGCTGTAACAGAGGATGTCACTGAGGCTGTCAATAACATGGTTATATACAGGGAGTACCAGGTAATAACATGACTATATACAGGAGTACCAGGTAATAACATGGCTATATACAGTAGAGTACCTATGTAATTAAATGGTTATATACTACCAGGTAATAACATGTTGATGGCTATATGGGGGTACCAGGTAATAACATGGCTATATACAGGGAGTACCAGGTAATAACATGGCTATATGCAGGGAGTACCAGGTAATAACATGGTTATATACAGAGAGTACCAGTACTGAGTTGATGTGGAGGGGTACCAGGTAATTACATGGCTATATGCAGGGAGTACCAGGTAATAACATGGCTATATACAGATACTAGGTAATAACATGGTTATATACAGGGAGTACCAGGTAATAACATGGCTATATACAGATACTAGGTAATAACATGGTTATATACAGGGAGTACCAGGTAATAACATGGCTATATACAGGAAGTACCAGGTAATAACATGGCTATATACAGGGAGTATCAGGTAATAACATGGCTATATACAGGGGAAGCAGTACTGAGTTGATGTGATGGGGTACCAGGTAATAACATGGCTATATACAGGGGAAGCAGTACTGAGTTGATGTGATGGGGTACCAGGTAATAACATGGCTATATACAGGGAGTGCAGGGATTCCAGTACTGAGTCAATTGGTATTTTTTTGTAATTTATTAGGATCCCCATTAGCTGTTGCAAAAGCATCCGTTACTCTTCCTGGTGTCCACACAGAACACAGAACACAGAACACAGAACACAGAACACAGAACACAGAACAGGAACCATGACATAATTCAGAACATTAATAGACAAGAACAACTCAATGACAGAACGACATCAATTATTTATTTTTTTTCATTCAAAAGGCCCACGTAGCCTACATATCAATACATACACAGAAACTATCTAGGTCAAATAGGGGAGAGGTGTTGCTTCATCTGTTTGTTTGCTGTTTATTTGAGCAATATGAAATGGCAGGGAGTTCCATGCAATAATGTCTCTATGTAATAGTGTACGATTTTCTTGAAATCGTTCTGGTCATATATGGATGTTACATTTTAATTTACGGGTTATTTCGGCTTCTTCTAACCCATCGCTTTCTACTGCATTTAATAATATGATTAAATTATATCTTTACATTAAAATCAGAATTACAGTCATTCCAATAAATGTTATACACCTTGATCTTCAACAATAGGACTTGTAATTTATTAGGATCCCCATTAGCTGTTGCAAAAGCATCCGTTACTCTTCCTGGTGTCCACACAGAACACAGAACACAGAACACAGAACACAGGACTTGGAAATATGGAAGTACAGATTAGTCAAATAGTATTACCTGAGCATGACCCCAAAACGAAGGATTTATTAGCCAGCCCTACTGTGTTGTTTATGATTTTGTTGTCATTGGAGGACTGATTGGGCTCATTGAGTTGAGTAGAAAAATAAATGCTGCGCTCATGGAATGGCATGCTTTTGAGCACTAACTGAAAAGTGTTATTTACATGTGATAAATGAATGAATGTCACATTTGCTGCATTTGCTATAGGCCTATTGTTTACCTTTTGTTGGCAAGAAACAAGGCACTTTCTTCTGAAACTCTTCCATCTATTCTTGTTCTGAGATATGAATGACATAAAAATGACAAGGTATTGAAGATATCATACAACGCCGTGTACTACTCCCTTCACAGAACAGCACAAACTGGCTCTAACCAGAATAGAAACAGGAGTGGGAGGCCCCGGTGCACAACTGAGCAAGAGGACAAGTACATTAGTGTCTAGTTTGAGAAACAGACGCCTCACAAGTCCTCAACAGGCCCAGCTGTTGGAAACCAACATGTTGAATGTATATTTTTGTTCGTTGTACATGATCATTTACTAAACTTAAAATTAGCCTTATTAGAAGACGAGCAGAACCCACTGGATTCTAACATTACATTGGATGAGCTACAGGACAAAATACAAATCGAGCCATTAATGGTTTTTTTAGAACCCACGTCTTTTCCACCTCGCCGTACTGGCCTGGCTACGGGGAGTAGCCAACCAGGTAGGGTTGTGCAGGCTCGGTGCTCGAGGCCTTCAGTGCGCCTCCACGGTCCGGTCTATCCGGTGCCTCCTCCACGCACCAGGCGTCCGGTGGCAGCTCGCCGCACCAGGCTGTCTCTCCGTCTCCTCCCTCCAGGTGCTCCCGCCTGTCCAGCGCTTCCAGGTGCTCCCGCCTGTCCAGCGCTTCCAGGTGTCCCGCCTGTCCAGCGCTTCCAGGTGCTCCCGCCTGTCCAGCACTGCCAGAGTCTCCCTCCTGTCCAGCGCTGCTAGAGTCGCCCGTCTGTCAGGAGCTGCCAGAGCTGCCGGTCAGTCAGAAGCTGCCAGAGCCACCCGTCAGTCTGGAGCTGCCACAGCCTCCGGTCAGTCAGGAGCTGTCAGAGCCGCCCACCAGTCAGGAGCTGTCAGAGCCGCCCACCAGTCAGGAGCTGCCAGAATCGCCCTTCACTCTGGAGCTTCCGGAGTCTCCCGCCTGTCCGGAGCTTCCGGGGTCTCCCGTCCATTCGGGACCCGTTGCTAGGGTCCCCAGTCTGAGGTCTGCGGCGAGGGTCGCCGCTCTAAAGAGGTGGGTAAAGACTATGGTGGAGTATTATTAGATGTTTATTCCTCAAGTAAAATTATTTTACAGATTCGTCCACTTGTGGTTAAGAAAACATTACATGTGGTGAATATAAAATATTTTTGGAATCCACATTTTGCACAAAAAATATGAAGTAATATTTCCTGGGGACAAAATAAGGCACCGCATTGTAGTAATGACCCAGCATGCAATGTTTTCTTCACCACAAGTGGACGAATCTGTAAAGAATTACTTGAGGAATAAACATCACTTAAATGACAAAAAAAAAATTGGAATGAAGTAGACTAATGTATCGGTCGTCGGTGGAAGAAGGTGAGGACCAATGCGCAGCGTGGTAGGTGTCCTAAATTGGAATGAAGTAGACTAATGTATCGGTCGTCGGTGGAAGAAGGTGAGGACCAATGCGCAGCGTGGTAGGTGTCCTAAATTGGAATGAAGTAGACTAATGTATCGGTCGTCGGTGGAAGAAGGTGAGGACCAATGCGCAGCGTGGTAGGTGTCCTAAATTGGAATGAAGTAGACTAATGTATCGGTCGTCGGTGGAAGAAGGTGAGGACCAATGCGCAGCGTGGTAGGTGTCCTAAATTGGAATGAAGTAGACTAATGTATCGGTCGTCGTTGGAAGAAGGTGAGGACCAATGCGCAGTGTGGTAAGTGTCCTAAATTGGAATGAAGTAGACTAATGTATCGGTCGTCGGTGGAAGAAGGTGAGGACCAATGCGCAGTGTGGTGGAATGGTGTCCTGAGGACCAAATTGGAATGAAGTAGACTAATGTATCGGTCGTCGTTGGAAGAAGGTGAGGACCAATGCGCAGCGTGGTAGGTGTCCTAAATTGGAATGAAGTAGACTAATGTATCGGTCGTCGGTGGAAGAAGGTGAGGACCAATGCGCAGCGTGGTAGGTGTCCTAAATTGGAATGAAGTAGACTAATGTATCGGTCGTCGGTGGAAGAAGGTGAGGACCAATGCGCAGCGTGGTAGGTGTCCTAAATTGGAATGAAGTAGACTAATGTATCGGTCGTCGGTGGAAGAAGGTGAGGACCAATGCGCAGCGTGGTAGGTGTCCATATTTTTGATAAAGAAATTGAACACTGAACAAAAACAACAAAGTGGACGAACTAAACCGAAACAATGTTTTCTTAACCACAAGTGAATGAACTAAACCGAAACAATGTTTTCTTAACCACAAGTGAATGAACTAAACCGAAACAATGTTTTCTTAACCACTAGTGGACGAACTAAACCGAAACAATGTTTTCTTAACCACAAGTGGACGAACTAAACCGAAACAATGTTTTCTTAACCACAAGTGGACGAACTAAACCGAAACAATGTTTTCTTAACCACAAGTGGACGAACTAAACTGAAACAAAGTTTTCTTAACCACAAGTGGACGAACTAAACCGAAACAATGTTTTCTTAACCACAAGTGGACGAACTAAACCGAAACAATGTTTTCTTAACCACAAGTGGACGAACTAAACCGAAACAATGTTTTCTTAACCACAAGTGGACGAACTAAACCGAAACAATGTTTTCTTAACCACAAGTGGACGAACTAAACCGAAACAATGTTTTCTTAACCACAAGTGGACGAATCTGTAAAGAATTACTTGAGGAATAAATATCACTTTATTTTTTATTTTTTTGTTTTATGAGAAAACAACTGTGCAAAGCTTAGTAAATATAAACACTCAGATGATCTATTTTTCCATGTTCCATGTTCTTTGTCTGTTTGTCCTACTCATATATTTCCACCCTGTTAGGCTAAATAAGAGACAAAATTAACCGCATTTCAAAATGTTTAAAAATGTTTTATAAAGAAGTTAAAATGTGTTCACCATTATGTTCACCGTTATGCTAGCTCAGTTTTGTTCACTCACATTACGGCTATACTTAATACTAATCCATAGAACTGCAATCATGACTAGGCCGGTTGGCAGAAATTAAGGTCTTTGTCTCCGGCAAAACCTTAGATATATAAAGAAAAGTTGGCAAAAAAGTTGGTAGGATGCGAAAGTTTTAGCAGGAATGAGGCAGGTATGATACTGAAATATAAAATTAATTATTGCCTACTTGACCAATATTTCATTTTTGGGTGCAATACAATTGTTGTTCAGTTCCAGTAGTTAGCTACACCACTACATGGTAAAACAGTAGTGTGTAGTTCCAGTAGTTAGCTAGATGGTGAAACAGTAGTGTGTAGTTCCAGTAGTTAGCTACACCGCTACATGGTGAAACAGTAGTGTGTAGTTCCAGTAGTTAGCTACATGGTAAAACAGTAGTGTGTAGTTCGAGTAGTTAGCTACACCACTACATGGTGAAACAGTAGTGTGTAGTTCCAGTAGTTAGCTACACCGCTACATGGTAAAACAGTAGTGTGTAGTTCCAGTAGTTAGCTACATGGTAAAACAGTAGTGTGTAGTTCCAGTAGTTAGCTACACCGCTACATGGTGAAACAGTAGTGTGTAGTTCCAGTAGTTAGCTACACCGCTACATGGTAAAACAGTAGTATGTAATCCCAGTAGTTAGCTGGCATTTAACTACTGGAAACATAACAATGATTATAATTTAGTTCAACTACCACCAAGCTATTACATTAGTTACATTACTAGTTGAATTACTTGTAGTTCACTACTCCACAACACTAGCGCGCACGCACCCTGTGTGTGTGTGTGACCCCAGGATCAGGGGGTAGTTTGTCAGGCTCAGCTGTGGGAGCTTTTAGTGCCACCCCCCTCTCATCCCCACTCCGCCCCTCTCATCCCCGGCATGGACAGATGCACTGCCCTGAGCCATAATCTGTGTCCCAGTTCAAATGACAAATGGCACAGCGTAGAATATTGCATTATATATTAAGTACCTACCAGCCACTAAGTTACAGGATGCTGTGTGTGTGTGTGTGTGTGTGTGTGTGTGTGTGTGTGTGTGTGTGTGTGTGTGTGTGTGTGTGTGTGTGTGTGTGTGTGTGTGTGTGTGTGTGTGTGTGTGTGTGTGTGTGCGTGTGTGCGTGTGTGTGTGTGTGTCGGTGTGCTTGCGTTTGGTTTTACAATCCCCCCCCCCAAAAAAAGGAAAAAAAGCTTTTTCTTGCTTGGGGGTTCGGTGTTAGAATTAGGGTTAGGGGTTAGAATTAGGGATAGGGGTTAGAATTAGGGTTAGGGGTTAGAATTAGGGATAGGGGTTAGAATTAGGGTTAGGGGTTAGAATTAGGGAGAGGGGTTTAGGGTTAGGGTTAGGGGTTAGATTTAGGGATAGGGTTTAGAATTAGGGATAGGGATAGGGGTTAGAATTAGAGATAGGGGTTAGAATTAGGGATAGGGATAGGGGTTAGAATTAGGGATAGGGGTTAGAATTCGGGATAGGGATAGGGGTTAGAATTAGGGATAGGGATAGGGGTTAGAATTAGGGATAGGGGTTAGAATTAGGGATAGGGATAGGGGTTAGTATTAGGGATAGGAGTTAGAATTAGGGATAGGGATAGGGGTTAGAATTAGGGATAGGGGTTAGAATTAGGGATAGGGATAGGGGTTAGAATTAGGGATAGGGGTTTAGGGTTCGTTTCTCAGCCTGGGACTTTGTTTTACAACATTCAATTAGGTACAGAGCATCGATACAGTGCACGAAGAGCTCTAGTTGTTTTTATATCTGTAGCAGAAGGGAGACATGGAGATATGGATACTGGTATATTTTACAAAACTGGCAATGATAAAGAAACCTGAAGAACATTCTCTTAAGATGCATTTCCGTGGACATAAAGAAAATATTACTGGGCAGCTTATTCAAATGGAATGGGAAGGTTATCAACCTGCTTCAATAGCGGACTCTCCTATTGAAGTCTATGGGCCTAAGCCTGCAACCTAAATCGGTGTGGGCCTGTCAGGATAATTGCAGTGTATTAAGGGAATCATCTTGATCCCTGCAGTCATGTTCAGAGAGGACAGGAAGTGTGTGTGTGTGTGTGTGTGTGTGTGTGTGTGTGTGTGTGTGTGTGTGTGTGTGTGTGTGTGTGTGTGTGTGTGTGTGTGTGTGTGTGTGTGTGTGTGTGTGTGTGTGTGTGTGTGTGTGTGTGTGTGTGTGTGTGTGTGTGTACAGAGAATGGTGAAAGTGGAAGCAGCAGCTAATGGGAGGGGTTGTGTGGATTGAGGTTTCAGAGGCAGAAGTTGCGATGGGGGTTGAGGGGCAACTGGAGGGTGATCACGTCTCCTTCCTCCACTCCCTCCTCCTCCACCTCCTCCTCCTCCTCCCTCCTCCCTCCTCCACCTCCTCCTCCTCCTCCTTCCTCCTTCCTCCCTCCTCCACCTCCTCCTCCTCCTTCCTCCTCCTCCTCCTCCTCCTCCTCCTCCGCCTCCTCCCTTCCCTCCTCCCTCCTCCCTCCTCCCACCTCCTCCTCCTCCTTCCTCCTCCTCCTCCCTCCCTCCTCCCCTCCGCCTCCTCCTTCCTCCCTCCCTCCCTCCCTCCCCCCCTCCCTCCCTCCTCCCTCCCCCTCCACCTCCTCCTCCTTCCTCCCTCCTCCCTCCTCCTCCTCCTCCTCCCTCCTCCACCTCCTCCTTCCTCCCCTCCTCCTCCCCTCCTCCTCCCTCCTCCACCTCCTCCTTCCTCCTCTCCTCCCCTTCCCCTCCTCCTCCACCTCCTCCTTCCTCCTCCCTCCTCCCTCCCTCCCTCCTCCCTCCTCCTCCTCCCTCCTCCCACCTCCTCCTTCCTCTCTCCTCCCTCCTCCTCCTCCTCCTCCTCCTCCCTCCTCCCTCCTCCCTCCTCCTCCCCTCCTCCTCCTCCCCTCCCCTCCCTCCTCCCTCCTCCTCCTCCTCCTCCCTCCTCCACCTCCCTCCTTCCTCCCTCCTCCTCCCTCCTCCTCCCTCCTCCACCTCCTCCTTCCCTCTCTCCTCCCTCCTCCTCCCTCCTCCTCCTCCCTCCCTCCTCCTCCCTCCTCCCTCCTCCACCTCCTCCTCCTCCTCCCTCCTCCCTCCTCCCTCCTCCCTCCTCCTCCTCCACCTCCTCCACCTCCTCCTTCCTCCCCTCCCTCCTCCTCCTCCTCCTCCCCTCCTCCACCTCCTCCTCCTCCTCCCTCCCTCCTCCCTCCTCCCCTCCTCCTCCCTCCTCCACCTCCTCCTTCCTCCCTCTCTCCTCCCTCCTCCCTCCTCCCCTCCTCCTCCTCCCCCTCCTCCTCCTCCTCCTCCTCCTCCTCCTCCTCCTCCTCCTCCCTCCTCCCTCCTCCCTCCTCCTCCTCCTCCTCCTCCTCCTCCTCCTCCTCCTCCTCCTCCTCCTCCTCCTCCTCCTCCCTCCTCCCTCCTCCCCCTCCTCCACCTCCTCCTTCCTCCCTCCTCCCTCCTCCTCCTCCTCCTCCTTCCTCCCTCCCCTCCCTCCTCCCTCCTCCACCTCCTCCCTCCTCCCTCCTCCTCCTCCTCCTCCTCCCTCCCTCCTCCTCCTCCTCCTCCTCCTCCTCCTCCTCCTCCTCCTCCTCCTCCTCCTCCTCCTCCTCCTCCCTCCTCCTCCTCCTCCTCCTCCTCCTCCTCCTCCTCCCTCCTCCTCCCTCCTCCTCCTCCTCCTCCTCCTCCTCCTCCTCCTCCTCCTCCTCCTCCTCCTCCCTCCTCCTCCTCCTCCTCCTCCTCCTCCCTCCCTCCCCCTCCTCCCTCCTCCACCTCCTCCTTCCTCCCTCCCTCCTCCCTCCTCCTCCTCCTCCTCCTTCCTCCCTCCTCTCCCTCCTCCCTCCTCCCCTCCTCCCTCCTCCTCCTCCTCCTCCTCCTCCTCCTCCTCCTCCTCCTCCTCCTCCTCCCTCCTCCTCCTCCTCCTCCTCCTCCTCCTCCTCCTCCTCCTCCTCCTCCTCCTCCACCTTCCTCCTCCTCCTCCTCCTCCCTCCTCCTCCTCCTCCTCCTCCTCCTCCTCCTCCTCCTCCTCCTCCTCCTCCTCCTCCTCCTCCTCCTCCCTCCTCCCTCCTCCTCCTCCTCCCCTCCTCCTCCTCCTTCCTCCTTCCTCCCTCCTCCTCCCTCCTCCACCTCCTCCTTCCTCCCTCCTCCCTCCTCCCTCCTCCTCCTTCCTCCTCCCCTCCTCCTCCCTCCCTCCTCCTCCTCCTCCTCCTCCTCCTCCTCCTCCACCTTCCTCCTCCTTCCTCCTCCTCCTCCTCCTCCTCCTCCTCCTCCTCCTTCCTCCTCCTCCTCCTCCTCCTCCTCCTCCTCCTCCCTCCTCCTCCTCCTCCTCCTCCTCCTCCTCCTCCTCCTCCTCCTCCCTCCTCCTTCCTCCCTCCTCCTCCCTCCTCCACCTCCTCCTTCCTCCTCCTCCTCCCTCCTCCTCCTCCTCCTCCTCCTTCCTCCCTCCTCCTCCTCCTCCCTCCTCCACCTCCTCCTTCCTCTCTCCTCCCTCCTCCTCCTTCCTCCCTCCTACTCCCTACTCCCTCCTCCCTCCTCCTCCTCCCTCCTCCCTCCTCCTCCACCCATCCATCTGGAGTGAGTAGAAAGAGAAACCTTGGGCCTGTTGCTGTCTGTCTGATCTGATTAGCTGTTGGACCATATGAGGCCACAGAAAACAGACAGATGGAGGGAGGAGAACACCATGCCACTCACCATCTCATTCAACCAGTGACAATGACTTCTGTCACTGAGGGACAGCCACACAGGAAGACAATGACTTCTGTCACTGAGGGACAGCCACACAGGAAGACGATGACTTCTGTCACTGTGGGATAGCTGGACAGGAAGACGATGACTTCTGTCACTGTGGGACAGCCACACAGGAAGAAAATGACTTCTGTCACTGAGGGATAGCTGGACAGGAAGACGATGACTTCTGTCACTGTGGGACAGCTGGACAGGAAGACGATGACTTCTGTCACTGTGGGATAGCTGGACAGGAAGACAATGACTTCTGTCACTGAGGGACAGCTGGACAGGAAGACGATGACTTCTGTCACTGTGGGATAGCTGGACAGGAAGACAATGACTTCTGTCACTGTGGGACAGCCAAACAGGAAGACAATGACTTCTGTCACTGTGGGACAGCTGGACAGGAAGACAATGACTTCGGTGGGACAGCTGGACAGGAAGACACTGACTTCGGTGGGACAGCTGGACAGGAAGACGATGACTTCTGTCACTGTGGGACAGCTGGACAGGAAGACGATGACTTCTGTCACTGTGGGATAGCTGGACAGGAAGACACTGACTTCGGTGGGACAGCCAGATTGGACGGCCAGATGACTGCTACTTGACATTGAGCATATGATAATATTATATCATCTAAATATTTTGTCAAATATAATATATTCACAACAAAACGATAGGACCGGATCTCTCTACACCATATTGCATCATAACAGTCAGTTGAGGTAAAGCATCGATATATGACAGAAATTTAGCAAAACAGGCCATTAAAAGAAAGGGTAACAATAATATATATTTGTATGGTAAAAGAACTAAGGTGAGGTGAAAATCTGCTTCTTTCAGAAATGTTAGTTTTGTCTACAGTGCTACTGTATGGTGTTTGGCTTACCAAAGGTTTAAATAATCGGATTAAAATCAAAATGACCTACATTGTAATATCGCTTGGAACCTGTCGTGGAAATTACAAAAGGCATGAGTGGATGAAAATCATCACAGTTCCTAATGGGAAAGCAATTACAGAAAGCTGTCTGCTCTGCTGGCGTGGCATTTCATTTCATAATCAATTTCAAACAATAAAAGGACACCGTTTTCTTCCTCTTTGAATGTCGACTCTTGAAAGTTTGCGATAATAGCAAGAAAAAGGGAAGAGCAGAGACTTGTTAGACTTCTGGTTGTGACACGCTGACAGTGGACCTCTGATGAACACGTCGTTTGGTTGTGAACTGACTGGAAACAACGGCGCCTGTAAACAACCAGAAAACCAGTAAACGCCTACTCCTTCTGATTAACTTTTGGAGGTACACGAGGCGAGGGGAATGTGTGGGGGAAAAAAAACAACCTCCTCACAAAACACCATAAATAAATGTGAAATATAAGGTCATTTAAAATGGTGAAAAAAAAAGAGGGAAAGTAAAGTCACAACGTAGTGGTTAAAACCAATTGGGGTTGTTTCACTTTGCACTGATGCCTTTTTGGCCTCAAATATACTCTGGACCCAAGTTGTGATAATAACACACCAATAGCCCTGTAGTCCAGAGGCCTTTTCCACCCTCTGGAACACAAGTCACCATTAAAACACACAGCACACTTCCAAACAATTACCCAACAGTTGCTTCAGTCTCCTGCTGCCTTGGCCTGAAAGGGCAGGGAGGGTCCTGGGGGTTAGGAAGGATGTAGAGACCTTCTCACCCCGTCCCTGAGGTGCCTCCCCGAAGGTGGGTAAGTGGGGCAGGGAGGCTCGGGCTACAACTGAGGTACACAGAGGTCCTCACCTACAACGTTTTACATGCATTAGACCGGTCTCAACAGACCCAGCAGACCGCGCTGTAGACCTCTGGAGACTGGACAAGTGGAGGGCCAGACACACGTGTTGCCTATAGGGTTCAACAGATACACTCAAAGCCATGAAAAGGACAAACCCAAGGAGGCCTGAGATGCAAATATATACTTAACCTATAGACACCTAGCTATGTAACCTATAGACATATAGCTATGTAACCTATAGACATCTAGCTATGTAACCTATAGACATATAGCTATGTAACCTATAGACACCTAGCTATGTAACCTATAGACATATAGTCATGTAATCTATAGACATCTAGTCATGTAACCTATAGACATCTAGCTATGTAACCTATAGACATATAGCTATGTAACCTATAGACATATAGCTATGTAACCTACAGACATATAGCTATGTAATCTATAGACATCTAGTCATGTAACCTATAGACATATAGCTATGTAACCTATAGACACCTAGCTATGTAACCTATAGATATATAGCTATGTAACCTATAGATATATAGCTATGTAACCTATAGACATCTAGCTATGTAACCTATAGACATCTAGCTATGTAACCTATAGACACCTAGCTATGCAACCTATAGACATATAGCTATGTAACCTATAGACACCTAGCTATGCAACCTATAGACATATAGCTATGTAACCTATAGACACCTAGCTATGTAATCTATAGACATATAGCTATGTAACCTATAGACATCTAGCTATGTAACCTATAGACACCTAGCTATGCAACCTATAGACATATAGCTATGTACCCTATAGACACCTAGCTATGTAACCTATAGACATATAGCTATGTAACCTATAGACACCTAGCTATGTAACCTATAGACACCTAGCTATGTAACCTATAGACATATAGCTATGTAACCTATAGACATATAGCTATGTAACCTATAGACATCTAGCTATGTAACCTATAGACATATAGCTATGTAATCTATAGACATCTAGCTATGTAACCTATAGACATCTAGCTATGTAACCTATAGACATATAGCTATGTAACCTATAGACACCTAGCTATGTAACCTATAGACATATAGTCATGTAATCTATAGACATCTAGTCATGTAACCTATAGACATATAGCTATGTAACCTATAGACATATAGCTATGTAACCTATAGACATCTAGCTATGTAACCTATAGACATATAGTCATGTAATCTATAGACAACTCGCTATGTAATCTATAGACATATAGCTATGTAACCTATAGACATATAGCTATGTAACCTATAGACATCTAGCTATGTAACCTATAGACATCTAGCCATGTAATCTATAGACATCTAGCTATGTAATCTATAGACATATAGCTATGTAACCTATAGACATCTAGTCATGTAATCTATAGACATCTAGCTGTTTAATCTATAGACATCTAGTCATGTAACCTATAGACATATAGCTATGTAACCTATAGACATATAGCTATGTAACCTATAGACATCTAGCTATGTAACCTATAGACATCTAGTCATGTAATCTATAGACATCTAGCTGTTTAATCTATAGACATCTAGTCATGTAACCTATAGACATCTAGCTATGTAACCTATAGACATCTAGTCATGTAACCTATAGACATCTAGCTATGTAATCTATAGACATCTAGCTATGTAACCTATAGACATCTAGCTATGTAACCTATAGACATCTAGCCATTTAATCTATAGACATCTAACCATTTAATCTATAGACATATAGCTATGTAACCTATAGACATCTAGTCATGTAATCTATAGACATCTAGCCATGTAACCTATAGACATCTAGTTATGTAATCTATAGACATCTATTCATGTAATCTATAGACATGACAATAACTGTCTGTAGGCCCTTATATTTCTAACAAGAAACAAACATAAATGTTTTTATGAAGTGTCCCTTCAAAAGGTCTCAGAGTATTACTGATCTAGGATCAGGTACCCCTGTCCCTTCAAAGGGTCTCCGAGTATTACTGATCTAGGATCAGGTACCCCTGTCCCTTCAAAAGGTCTCAGAGTATTACTGATCTAGGATCAGGTACCCTGTCCCTTCAAAGGGTCTTAGAGTATTACTGATCTAGGATCAGGTCTCCCTGTCCCTTCAAAAGGTCTCAGAGTATTACTGATCTAGGATCAGGTCTCCCTGTCCCTTTGTTAGCATATAAAGCGTAAGTTGATCTACTCTGCCCAATAAAACAAGCGAAGAAACACTCCATTTCTTGAGTAACACTTTGTCACTAGTTAGCTCTTAGCACTGATCAAGGTTAGCCCAAGAGTAGGACTAACATTATGTTTGTATAAGAGAAAGAGGAACACGATTAAGACAAGATTAAAACGCAGCCTGCGGCAGCTCCTCCTCTCTTTGTTGGCCCTCCCCAAGGTGACGAGTACATTTTCTAATTTATTTATCCTTTATTTAACAAGGCAAGTCAGTTAAGTCATTTACAATGACGGCCTAGGAACAGTGGGTTAACTGGTCTAGGAACAGTGGGTTAGCTGGTCTAGGAACAGTGGGGTTAACTGGTCTAGGAACAGTGGGTTAACTGGTCTAGGAACAGTGGGTTAACTGGTCTAGGAACAGTGGGTTAACTGGTCTAGGAACAGTGGGTTAACTGGTCTAGGAACAGTGGGTTAACTGGTCTAGGAACAGTGGGTTAACTGGTCTAGGAACAGTGGGGTTAACTGGTCTAGGAACAGTGGGTTAACTGGTCTAGGAACAGTGGGGTTAACTGGTCTAGGAACAGTGGGTTAACTGGTCTAGGAACAGTGGGTTAACTGGTCTAGGAACAGTGGGTTAACTGGTCTAGGAACAGTGGGTTAACTGGTCTAGGAACAGTGGGTTAACTGGTCTAGGAACAGTGGGTTAACTGGTCTAGGAACAGTGGGTTAACTGGTCTAGGAACAGTGGGTTAACTGGTCTAGGAACAGTGGGTTAACTGGTCTAGGAACAGTGGGTTAACTGGTCTAGGAACAGTGGGTTAACTGGTCTAGGAACAGTGGGGTTAACTGGTCTAGGAACAGTGGGTTAACTGGTCTAGGAACAGTGGGTTAACTGGTCTAGGAACAGTGGGTTAACTTGTCTAGGAACAGTGGGTTAACTGGTCTAGGAACAGTGGGTTAACTGGTCTAGGAACAGTGGGTTAACTGGTCTAGGAACAGTGGGGTTAACTGGTCTAGGAACAGTGGGTTAACTGGTCTAGGAACAGTGGGGTTAACTGGTCTAGGAACAGTGGGTTAACTGGTCTAGGAACAGTGGGTTAACTTGTCTAGGAACAGTGGGTTAACTGGTCTAGGAACAGTGGGTTAACTGGTCTAGGAACAGTGGGTTAACTGGTCTAGGAACAGTGGGGTTAACTGGTCTAGGAACAGTGGGTTAACTGGTCTAGGAACAGTGGGGTTAACTGGTCTAGGAACAGTGGGTTAACTGGTCTAGGAACAGTGGGTTAACTGGTCTAGGAACAGTGGGTTAACTGGTCTAGGAACAGTGTGTTAACTGGTCTAGGAACAGTGGGTTAACTGGTCTAGGAACAGTGGGGTTAACTGGTCTAGGAACAGTGGGTTAACTGGTGTAGGAACAGTGGGGTTAACTGGTCTAGGAACAGTGGGTTAACTGGTCTAGGAACAGTGGGTTAACTTGTCTAGGAACAGTGGGTTAACTGGTCTAGGAACAGTGGGTTAACTGGTCTAGGAACAGTGGGTTAACTGGTCTAGGAACAGTGGGGTTAACTGGTCTAGGAACAGTGGGTTAACTGGTCTAGGAACAGTGGGTTAACTGGTCTAGGAACAGTGGGTTAACTGGTCTAGGAACAGTGGGTTAACTGGTCTAGGAACAGTGGGTTAACTGGTCTAGGAACAGTGGGTTAACTGGTCTAGGAACAGTGGGTTAACTGGTCTAGGAACAGTGGGTTAACTGGTCTAGGAACAGTGGGGTTAACTGGTCTAGGAACAATGGGTTAACTGGTCTAGGAACAGTGGGGTTAACTGGTCTAGGAACAGTGGGTTAACTGGTCTAGGAACAGTGGGGTTAACTGGTCTAGGAACAGTGGGTTAACTGCCTTGTTCAGGGGCAGAACGAACAGATTTTTACCTTGTCAGCTTGGGGATTCAATTTAGCAACCTTTCGGTTACAAGTCCAACACTCTAACCACTAGGCTACATGCTGATGCGCATGACCAGAACATGTGTCGGTATAGAAGGACAATGTTGAGGTTAAGGTTGAATGCAGTGGAAGCTTCAGCGCCGAACAAAACGACGGGGTGGGTGACTCGTTAGCCTTCCCTTCCACATAACCACACCACAGAGAATGACACTGCGGCACAAGAAGGCCGTTATTAATGTGTCCCCGCACTGTCTCTAACCTGCAGCTTGTATATGGATGGAATATCACCAGAGGACGCCGTGCCAAAAATCTCCATGGGTATTTCTGGTCGTCGCCCCTTTTTAAATCCTGCCACAATTTGGATAAATGTTGAGACGAAAAGACATTATGGTTAACGAGGACATATACAGTCGTGTCAATTTAGAGGCTCCTCTCTACGGGGGGGTGATTTAGTGATAGTACTGTAGTATTGTATGTATAATTCTGAGACTTTTTGGTCTTCAGCTGAACATAAACTGAGCAGAAAAATAAATGTCCGCACTTTTGAAAGACAGAGAGCGGTTTTTATCTGTCTTTATTTATATTTAAATATAATATATAATAATATATAATAATATATATAATATATAATATATAATATAATATATATTTTCTCATCTCTTCCCGACGGAACCATTATTTTCACGATCTGCACCTTGTCAAACCCTCAATCCCCTAAAAGCCATTGACATGACAAATTACGTTTGTTAGATAACTCATCACTTGCTAAAACAAACAAGGTATGATTTTAGCCATGTTTATTCTATATGTGATAATAACTAAAGAGACAAATGGACAGTACTTAATGGATAGCGATGTTCTCCCTACGCAACCAAGAGATCTAATCATCAAGTCTCCTCTCTAAAAGGTTCAACGTTAGGATAACATTTATCCTAAACTACCACCTCGCTCCCGAAATCAGCCCTGTGTTTACACTGGTGCTAATCCAGAGCTTCCTCTAAAATAACACTGACAATAACACACACACACACACACACACACACACACACACACACACACACACACACACACGCTCTACCAACATCACCCCAAGCTACCTCCCAGAACCCTAGGCCTCTTATCCATTAGTGAGAGGCAAATCAAATCAAAGCAAATCAAATTGTATTGCTCACATAACACGTGGTTAACAGATGTTAATTACGAGAGTAGCGAAAATGCTTGTGCTTCTAGTTCTGACAGTGCAGTAATAGCAAACGAGTAATTGAAACAATTTCACAACAACTATCGAATACACACAAATGTAAAGGGATGGAATAAGAATATGTACATATAAAATATGGATGAGCGATGGCCGATCGGCATAGGCAAGATGCACTAGATGGTTTAAAATACATTACATACATATGAGATTATGTAATGCAAGATATGTAATGCAAGATATGTAAACATCATTAAATTGTCATTAATTAAAGTAGGTAGTGATCCATTTATTAAAGTGGCCAATGATTTGTGTCAGTCTGTAGGCAGCAGCCTCCCTGTGTTAGTGATGGCTGTTTAACAGTCTGATGGCTTGGAGACAGAGAGTTGTGTCAGTATGTAGGCAGCAGCCTCCCTGTGTTAGTGATGGCTGTTTAACAGTCTGATGGCTCAGAGACAGAGAGTTGTGTCAGTATGTGGGCAGCAGCCTCCCTGTGTTAGTGATGGCTGTTTAACAGTCTGATGGCTTGGAGACAGAGAGTTGAGTCAGTATGTGGGCAGCAGCCTCCCTGTGTTAGTGATGGCTGTTTAACAGTCTGATGGCTTGGAGACAGAGAGTTGAGTCAGTATGTGGGCAGCAGCCTCCCTGTGTTAGTGATGGCTGTTTAACAGTCTGATGGCTTGGAGACAGAGAGTTGTGTCAGTATGTAGACAGCAGCCTCCCTGTGTTAGTGATGGCTGTTTAACAGTCTGATGGCTCGGAGACAGAGAGTTGTGTCAGTATGTGGGCAGCAGCCTCCCTGTGTTAGTGATGGCTGTTTAACAGTCTGATGGCTTGGAGACAGAGAGTTGAGTCAGTATGTGGGCAGCAGCCTCCCTGTGTTAGTGATGGCTGTTTAACAGTCTGATGGCTTGGAGACAGAGAGTTGAGTCAGTATGTGGGCAGCAGCCTCCCTGTGTTAGTGATGGCTGTTTAACAGTCTGATGGCTTGAGACAGAGAGTTGAGTCAGTATGTTGGCAGCAGCCTCCCTGTGTTAGTGATGGCTGTTTAACAGTCTGATGGCTTGGAGACAGAGAGTTGAGTCAGTATGTGGGCAGCAGCCTCCCTGTGTTAGTGATGGCTGTTTAACAGTCTGATGGCTTGGAGACAGAGAGTTGTGTCAGTCTGTAGGCAGCAGCCTCCCTGTGTTAGTGATGGCTGTTTAACAGTCTGATGGCTTGGAGACAGAGAGTTGTGTCAGTCTGTAGGCAGCAGCCTCCCTGTGTTAGTGATGGCTGTTTAACAGTCTGATGGCTTGGAGACAGAGAGTTGAGTCAGTATGTGGGCAGCAGCCTCCCTGTGTTAGTGATGGCTGTTTAACAGTCTGATGGCTTGGAGACAGAGAGTTGAGTCAGTATGTGGGCAGCAGCCTCCCTGTGTTAGTGATGGCTGTTTAACAGTCTGATGGCCTTGAGATAGAAGTTGTTTTTCAGTTTCTCGGTCCCAGCTTTGATGCACCTGTACTGACCTCACCTTCTGGATATATATATATGCCATTTAGCGGACGCTTTTATCCAAAGCGACTTACAGTGATGTGTGCATACATTCTACGTGGTCCCGGGAATCGAACCCACTACCCTGGCGTTACAAGCGCCAACTGAGCTACAGAAGGACCATGGGGTGATAGCGGGGTGAAGAGGCAGAGGCTCGGGTGATTGTTTTCCTTTATATTTTGGGCTTTCCTTTGACATCGGGTGCTGTAGGTGTACAGCCCGACAGGATGCTCTCAATTGTGCATCTGTAAAAGTTTGTGAGAGTTTTAGCTGACAAGCCAGATTTCTTCAGCCTCCTGAGGTTGAAGAGGCACTGTTGCGCCTTCTTCACCACGTTGTCTGTGTGGGTGGACCTTTTCAGTTTGTCCGTGATGTGTACGTTGAGGAACTTAAAACTTTCCACTTTCTCCACTACTGTCCCCATCAATGTGGATAGGGGGGTGTTCCCTCTGCTGTTTCCTGAAGTCCACGATCATCTCCTTTGTTTTGTTGATGTTGAGTGGGAGGTTGTTTTCCTGACACCACACTCCGAGTGCCCTCACCTCCTCCCTGTAGGCTATCTCGTCGTAGTTGGTTATCAAGCCCACTACTGTTGTGTGATATGATCCTTGGCTAGTCGCTCAAGCACTTCCTGACGACAGAAGGGAATGCTACGGAGCGATAGTAATTTCGTTCAGTTATCTATACCTTCTTGGGTACAGGAACAATGGTGGCCATCTTGAAGCATGTGGGAACAGCATCCTGTGATAGGGAGCGATTGAAAATGTTCATAAACACACCAGCCAACTGGTCTGCGCATGCTCTGATGATGCGGCTAGTGATGCCATATGGGCCAGCAGCTTTGCGAGGGTTAGCATATTTAAATGTCTTACTCACATTGGCCACGGAGGAGGAGAGGGGGACACACAGTCCTTGGTAGCGGGCCGCATCAGTGGCACTGTATTATCCTCAAAGTGGGCAAAGAAGGTGTTTAGTTTGTCTGGAAGCAAGACGTCGGTATTTTTGACGTGGCTGGTTTTCTTTTCCTGTAGACCCTGCCACATAGGTCTCGTGTCTGAGCCGTTGAATTGTGACTCCACTTCGTCCCTATACCGACATTTTGCTTGTTTGATTGCCTTGCGGTGGGAATAAATGCATGTTAATTTTCGGCCATATTCCCAGTCATCTTTCCCATGGTTAAATGTGGTGGGTCGCGCTTTCAGTGTTGCGTGAATCTATCCACGGTTTCTGGTTAAGGTTTTAATAGTCACAGAGGGTACAACATCTCTTATACACTTCCTTATAAACTCAGTCACCGAATCAGCGTATAAATCAATGTTATTCACTGAGGCTGCCCAGAACATTTCCCAGTCCGCTTGATCAAAACAACCTTGAAGCGTGGATTCTGATTGGTCAGACCAGCGTTGAATGCTTCTTGACCCGGGTACATCCTGTTTGAGTTTCTGCCTATAGGACAGTAGGAGCAAAATGGAGTCGTGGTCGGATTTGCCGAAGGGAGGGCGGGGGAGGGCCTTGTATGCATTGCGGAAGTTAGAGTAGCAGTGATCCAGTGTTTTGACCGTGTGAGTGCTCCAATCAATATGCTGATAGAATTTAGGTAGCCTTGTTGTCAAATTTGCTTAGTTAAAATCCCCAGTTACAATAAATGCAGCCTCAGGATATATGGTTTCCAGTTAACATAGAGTCCAGGGAAGTTCCTTGAGGGCCATCGTGGTACTTGAGGGGGGATACTGACTGCTACTTTTGATTTTGACCACCCCCCTTTGTTCAGGGACACATTATTCCATTTCTGTTAGTCACATGTCTGTGGAACTTGTTCAGGTTATGTCTCAGTTGTTGAATCTTATGTTCATACAAATATTTACACGTGTTAAGTTTGCTGAATATAAACTCAGTTGACAGTGAGAGGACGTTTATTCTTTTGCTGACTTTATTTTATCAGAGAAATTGCTGTATAAAATCAGAGATCGATTCAAGACGTGGTGGTCGAGATGTTCGAGATGTTGTCACCATTCATTCCATTGGGAGCACAGAATCTAGTTTGCAGAGTTTCTATTCAGCATGTAATGCATTTTTTTTTTCATTTCCCGAGCTCAGAGACAATGGATGTGCGATTGTGCATATGTAATATTTTCCTATATGGGTGATTTTACAGAAATGGTGCAAATTGCAGTCCCACCATAAAACAACGATTGAAAAAATGTATTCACACACCTTGAATTTTCCCATTTTTTTTTTGTTAAAGCCCTAATTTAAAATGTTTATAATGTTATTCCATAACTTCTGAATGTTCTCCTACATCAGCAGTCCAGGAAGACTAGTGGACACAAAGATGCTAATGGGAATTAAAGAGTGAAGACGCTTTGTGAATATGGATGAAATATACATATAATCCTACTGAAGGACTCCCACTTTAATACCATTGAAAGATAAATATAGTCCTACTTCAAGTTGAATGTTTATTAAGATAAATATAAGATAAATAATAAAAGACAACTTCTGCTCTAATGACTAGACTCCTAGACTCCAACCAGCTAGAGTTTAAAAAAGTAATGGTCTGCTCGCCTGGCCTGTTGAGAAATGGAGAGACATATGACGCTTGAGGAGTGTTCGGTAGGAAGAGGTAAAGCGACTTTGCATGGATAATAAACACAGCAACAGTGTAAAAATGGTGGGTGGGGAAATGCACATTTTCAGGGAAGCCATTTGTTTAGATGATCAGGGGTCTTATTTCTTGGAGGTGTTTAGAAGCCTTTTCGATGTAGACTTGACACTCCGGTACAACATGCCATGCAGTAGCAGAGGGAACAGTCCATGACTAGGGTGGCTGGAGTCTTCGGCAATTTTTAGGGCCTTGCTTTAACACCGCCTGGTATAGAGATCCTGGATGGCAGGAAGCTTGGCCCCAGTGATGTACTGGGCCGTACACACTACCCTCTGTAGTGCCTTGCAGTCGGAGGCCGAGCAGTGCCATACCAGGCAGTGATGCTCTCGATGGTGCAGCTGTAGAACGTTTTGGGATCTGAGGACACATGCCAAATCGTTTCAGTCTCCTGAGGGGGAATAGACGTTGTCGTGCCCTCTTCACGACTGTCTTGGTGTGTTTGGACCATGATAGTTTGTTGGTGATGTGGACACCGAGGAACTTGAAGCTCTCAACCTGCTCCACTACAGCCCCATCGATGAGACTGGGGAGTGCTAGGACCTCCTTTTCCTATAGTCCACAATCATCTCCTTTGTCTTGATCACATTGAGGGAGAGGTTGTTATCCTGGCACCACACAGCCAGGTCTCTGACCTCCTCCTTATAGGCTGTCTCATTGTTGTCGGTGATCAGGCTGTTGTGTAATTGGCAAACTTAATGATGGTGATGGAGTCGTGCTTTGCCATGCAGTCGTGGGTGAACAGGGCATACAGGAGGGGACTGAGCACACAACCCTGAGGGGCCCCTGTGTTGAAGATCAGTGTGGCAGTTGGGTTGTTACTACATTTACCGCCTGTGGGTAGCCTGTCAGGAAGACCAGGATCCAGTTGAAGAGGGAGGTGTTTAGTCCCAGGGTCCTTAGCTTAGTGATGCTTGGAGGGCAGTATGGTGTTGAACGCTGAGCTGTAGTCAATGAACAGCATTCTCACGTAGGTGTATTAAAACAGAACATCTCTGATTAATCCTGTGTGAAGACAGAACATCTCTGATTAATCCTGTGTGAAGACAGAACATCTCTGATTAATCCTGTGTGAAGACAGAACATCTCAGATTAATCCTGTGTGAAGACAGAACATCTCTGATTAATCCTGTGTGAAGACAGAACATCTCTGATTAATCCTGTGTGAAGACAGAACATCTCTGATTAATCCTGTGTGAAGACAGAACATCTCTGATTAATCCTGTGTGAAGACAGAACATCTCAGATTAATCCTGTGTGAAGACAGAACATCTCTGATTAATCCTGTGTGAAGACAGAACATCTCTGATTAATCCTGTGTGAAGACAGAACATCTCTGATTAATCCTGTGTGAAGACAGAACATCTCTGATTAATCCTGTGTGAAGACAGAACATCTCTGATTAATCCTGTGTGAAGACAGAACATCTCAGATTAATCCTGTGTGAAGACAGAACATCTCAGATTAATCCTGTGTGAAGACAGAACATCTCTGATTAATCCTGTGTGAAGACAGAACATCTCTGATTAATCCTGTGTGAAGACAGAACATCTCAGATTAATCCTGTGTGAAGACAGAACATCTGTGATTAATCCTGTGTGAAGACAGAACATCTCAGATTAATCCTGTGTGAAGACAGAACATCTCAGATTAATCCTGTGTGAAGACAGAACATCTCAGATTAATCCTGTGTGAAGACAGAACATCTCAGATTAATGTGTGAAGACAGAACATCTCAGATTAATCCTGTGTGAAGACAGAACATCTCAGATTAATCCTGTGTGAAGACAGAACATCTCTGATTAATCCTGTGTGAAGACAGAACATCTCAGATTAATCCTGTGTGAAGACAGAACATCTCTGATTAATCCTGTGTGAAGACAGAACATCTCTGATTAATCCTGTGTGAAGACAGAACATCTCTGATTAATCCTGTGTGAAGACAGAACATCTGGATTAATCCTGTGTGAAGACAGAACATCTCTGATTAATCCTGTGTGATTGTGAAGACAGAATCCTGTGTGAAGACAGAACATCTCTGATTAATCCTGTGTGAAGACAGAACATCTCTGATTAATCCTGTGTGAAGACAGAACATCTCTGATTAATCCTGTGTGAAAACAGAACATCTCGGATTAATCCTGTGTGAAGACAGAACATCTCAGATTAATCCTGTGTGAAGACAGAACATCTCAGATTCCTGTGTGAAGACAGAACATCTCTGATTAATCCTGTGAAGACAGAACATCTCTGATTAATCCTGTGTGAAGACAGAACATCTCAGATTAATCCTGTGTGAAGACAGAACATCTCTGATTAATCCTGTGTGAAGACAGAACATCTCTGATTAATCCTGTGTGAAGACAGAACATCTCAGATTAATCCTGTGTGAAGACAGAACATCTCTGATTAATCCTGTGTGAAGACAGAACATCTCAGATTAATCCTGTGTGAAGACAGAACATCTCGGATTAATCCTGTGTGAAGACAGAACATCTCAGATTAATCCTGTGTGAAGACAGAACATCTCTGATTAATCCTGTGTGAAGACAGAACATCTCTGATTAATCCTGTGTGAAGACAGAACATCTCAGATTAATCCTGTGTGAAGACAGAACATCTCTGATTAATCCTGTGTGAAGACAGAACATCTCAGATTAATCCTGTGTGAAGACAGAACATCTCTGATTAATCCTGTGTGAAGACAGAGAGTCATTTAGAATTCTTACTCCCTCATATATCTTTCTTGTCAGGAGTGCACAGTGACATATTGCAGGAGACATCTAGCTAGTGGAACGCAAACAGGGGTCCTCTCTCAACCTGCCGGAGGGATTGTGGTCCACTACTTTCAACGCCTCTGATTGATCCCTGGCCCCCTCTCTACTGAGAGCTAACGTAAACATTGTAGAGTAAAGGCGAATAAGGCTAAGGGAAGCATTCAGCAATGTGTGCGTCACAAATGACACCCTATTTCGTATATATGGGCCCTCGTCAAATGTTTTGCACTAAATAGGGAATAGGGTGCCATAGGGCCCTGATCAAAAGTAGTGCACTACATAGGGAATAGGGTGCCATAGGGCCCTGAGCAAAAGTAGTGCACTAAAAAGTGAATAGGGTGCCATAGGGCCCTGGTCAAAAGTAGTGCACTACATAGGGAATAGGGTGACAGGGCCCTGGTCAAAAGTAGTGCACTAAAATAGGGAATAGGGTGCCATTTGGGAAGCATTGAGTGATTTCAACTTGACGCCCCTGTGGAAGTTTTCCACTAGGAGAACCAGAAACAAGTCATCCTCTATTTTGCATGTGTCCCAAATGGCACCCTATTCTCTAAAAAGTGGCATCCCCAAATGGACTATGCATGCACCCTGTGGGTTATGGTCGAAAGTAGTGCACTATTTGTTTATTTACGTGTTCTCTAGGATCTCCTAGAGTAGCAGACACTCTTCCGGGGTCCACAAAAAACTAGAGTTCATACACTGATAGACAAGAACAGTCAAACAAATGATAATTACAAGGATATACGAACTATGCAACTAAAAATGACATGTGTGATATAGTATGATGGAGTGTGTTAGAGTGTGTTAGAGTGTGATGGCGTGTGTTAGAGTGTGTTAGAGTGTGTTAGAGTGTGATGGCGTGTGTTAGAGTGTGTTAGAGTGTGTTAGAGTGTGATGGCGTGTGTTAGAGTGTGTTAGAGTGTGATAGCGTGTGTTAGAGTGTGTTAGAGTGTGATGGCGTATGTTAGAGTGTGTTAGAGTGTGACCATCCTGCCCGAGGGCAGGTTCCATAGAACATGAAAGGCTCTTGCTGGTGTTGTCAGACCAGGTTCCATGGAACATAAAAGGCTCTTGCTGGTGTTGTCAGACCAGGTTCCATGGAACATAAAAGGCTCTTGCTGGTGTTGTCAGACCAGGTTCCATGGAACATAAAAGGCTCTTGCTGGTGTTGTCAGACCAGGTTCCATGGAACATAAAAGGCTCTTGCTGGTGTTGTCAGACCAGGTTCCATGGAACATAAAAGGCTCTTGCTGGTGTTGTCAGACCAGGTTCCATGGAACATAAAAGGCTCTTGCTGGTGTTGTCAGACCAGACCATTCTCTGGCTTACCATTCTCAATTTGACCATTCTCTGGCTTACCATTCTCAATTTGACCATTCTCTGGTTTACCATTCTCAATTTGACCATTCTCTGGCTTACCATTCTCAATTTGACCATTCTCTGGCTTACCATTCTCTGGCTTACCATTCTCTGGCTTGCCATTCTCTGGCTTACCATTCTCTGGCTTACCATTCTCTGGTTTACCATTCTCAATTTGACCATTCTCTGGTTTACCATTATCTTGCTTACCATTCTCTGGCTTACCATTCTCTGGCTTACCATTCTCTGGTTTACCATTCTCAATTTGACCATTCTCTGGCTTACCATTCTCTGGCTTACCATTCTCTGGCTTGCCATTCTCTGGCTTACCATTCTCTGGCTTACCATTCTCTGGCTTGCCATTCTCTGGCTTACCATTCTCTATTTTACCATTCTCCAGCTTACTGTTCTTTATCTTACCATTCTCCATTGTACCGATCTCTATGTTACCTTTCTCTGATGTACCATTTTCTATGTAACCATTTTCTAACATTGCATTTTCTGTCTTGCAAATATTTATATTAACATTCTCTATATTACCATTCTCTATATTACCATTCTCTATATTACCATTCTCTATCTTACTGTTCTCTATCTTATTGTTCTCTATCTTATTGTTCTCTATCTTATTGTTCTCTATCTTATTGTTCTCTATCTTACTGTTCTCTATCTTATTGTTCTCTATCTTACTGTTCTCTATCTTACTGTTCTCTACCTTATTGTTCTCTATCTTATTGTTCTCTATCTTACTGTTCTCTATCTTATTGTTCTCTATCTTACTGTTCTCTATCTTATTGTTCTCCATCGTATTGTTCTCTATCTTATTGTTCTCTATCTTATTGTTCTCTATCTTATTGTTCTCTATTGTATTGTTCTCTATCTTATTGTTCTCTGTCTTACTGTTCTCTATCTTATTGTTCTCTATCTTATTGTTCTCTATCTTACTGTTCTCTATCTTATTGTTCTCTATTGTATTGTTCTCTATCTTATTGTTCTCTATCTTATTGTTCTCCATCGTATTGTTCTCTATCTTATTGTTCTCTATCTTATTGTTCTCTATTGTATTGTTCTCTATCTTATTGTTCTCTGTCTTACTGTTCTCTATCTTATTGTTCTCTATCTTATTGTTCTCTATCTTACTGTTCTCTATCTTATTGTTCTCTGTCTTATTGTTCTCTATCTTATTGTTCTCTATCTTATTGTTCTCTATCTTACTGTTCTCTATCTTATTGTTCTCTGTCTTACTGTTCTCTATCTTATTGTTCTCTATCTTATTGTTCTCTATCTTACTGTTCTCTATCTTATTGTTCTCTGTCTTATTGTTCTCTATCTTATTGTTCTCTATCTTACTGTTCTCTATTGTATTGTTCTCTATCTTACTGTTCTCTCTTTTACTGTTCTCTATCTTACTGTTCTCTATCTTACTGTTCTCTATCTTATTGTTCTCTATCTTATTGTTCTCTATCCTACTGTTCTCTATCTTATTGTTCTCTATCTTATTGTTCTCTATCTTACTGTTCTCTATCTTATTGTTCTCTATCTTACTGTTCTCTATCTTATTGTTCTCTATCTTAATGTTATCTATCTTATTGTTCTCTATCTTACTGTTCTCTATCTTATTGTTCTCTATCTTACTGTTCTCTATCTTATTGTTCTCTATCTTACTGTTCTCTGTCTTACTGTTCTCTATCTTATTGTTCTCTATCTTATTGTTCTCTATCTTACTGTTCTCTATCTTACTGTTCTCTATCTTATTGTTCTCTATCTTATTGTTCTCTATCTTACTGTTCTCTATCTTACTGTTCTCTATCTTACTGTTCTCTATCTTATTGTTCTCTATCTTATTGTTCTCTATCTTACTGTTCTCTATCTTATTGTTCTCTATCTTATTGTTCTCTATCTTATTGTTCTATCTTACTGTTCTCTATCTTATTGTTCTCTGTCTTATTGTTCTCTATTTTATTGTTCTATCTTACTGTTCTCTATCTTATTGTTCTCTGTCTTACTGTTCTCTGTTACCTTCCATGTGTCTCAGGTATATAGGTAAAGGGACAACAGAGAAAAGCCAAAGGGAAATCTGTCTACCAAGTCACCCCCGTCTGCCCCTGAGGACCTCTTAAAGTCTATTCCAATCTATGCTTTAAAAACGAGAGCAAGCAAAGCAATAGGAACAGGAAAAGCCAGTCTCCTTGACATTAGCACCACTTGGAAGTTGAATTGTAAAGTGGTTGAAGTCCAGTTTCAGCAATCCGCAGCATTGCAATTAAATTAATTGTGTCCCAAACACCATCCTATTTAATATATAGTGCACAACTTTTTGCCCTCTGGGCCCAGTACGGTAGGGAATAGGCCCTTTGGAATGCAACCCTATATTATATTGATTAGCATCTATTTATAAATGTAACGTCTCAAGTCTGAGTGGCTCGTACACTTAATTAAGCATTGTGAAATAACAGACGTGTATTTTTTGATTGAGTGACTTTCTAAACGGTCATGACATTGGAGAATGATGGAGAAATTACTTTAAATTGATTCGCAAATTTCTAAAGGTCCCGTGTAGTCAAAAACGTGATTTTCCTGTGTTTTATATATATATATATTTCCACAAGGTTGAAATAATACTGTGAAATTGTGAAAATTATGATATTAGCCCTTTTAGTATACTGGTACTGTAAATATATGCAGCCTCAGAAGCAAAATTCCTGAGATTAATAATTTGTAAATCTTATATTAGCCATTTCTGAGACTCGACAGCACCTTTGGAGACAGCAGTAAGAATAGAATCCAGATGTATGACTCGGACTATTTGTAAAATCGCTCATGCCAGTTGTCGACAAGCATGCACCTGGAACTAACTGTGAGAACTGTTACAGCCCCCTGGAACTAACTATGAGAACTGTTACAGCCCCCTGGAACTAACTATGAGAACTCCTACAGCCACCTGGAACTAACTATGAGAACTGTTACAGCCCCCTGGAACTAACTATGAGAACTCCTACAGCCACCTGGAACTAACTATGATAACTGTTACAGCCCCTGGAAATAACTATGAGAACTGTTACAGCCACCTGGAACTAACTATGAGAACTCTTACAGCCCCCTGGAACTAACTGTGAGAACTCCTACAGCCCCCTGGAACTAACTATGATAACTGTTACAGCCACCTGGAACTAACTGTGAGAACTCTACAGCCACCTAGAACTAACTATGATGACTGTACAGCCACCTGGAACTAACTATGAGAACTGTTACAGCCCCCTGGAACTAACTATGAGAACTGTTACAGCCCCCTGGAACTAACTATGAGAACTCCTACAGCCACCTGGAACTAACTATGAGAACTGTTACAGCCCCTGGAACTAACTATGAGAACTGTTCCTGGAACTAACTATGAGAACTGTTACAGCCCCTGGAACTAACTATGAGAACTGTTACAGCCCCCTGGAACTAACTATGAGAACTGTTACAGCCACCTGGAACTAACTATGAGAACTCCTACAGCCCCTGGAACTAACTATGAGAACTGTTACAGCCCCTGGAACTAACTGTTACAGCCAGAACTGTTACAGCCCCCTGGAACTAACTATGAGAACTCCTACAGCCACCTGGAACTAACTGTGAGAACTCCTACAGCCCCTGGAACTAACTTAATGAGAACTGTTACAGCCCCTGGAACTACCTATGAGAACTGTTACAGCCCCTGGAACTAACTATGAGAACTGTTACAGCCACCTGGAACTAACTATGAGAACTGTTACAGCCCCTGGAACTACCTATGAGAACTGTTACAGCCCCCTGGAACTAACTTGAGAACTGTTACAGCCACCTGGAACTAACTATGAGAACTGTTACAGCCCCTGGAACGAACTATGAGAACTCCTACAGCCACCTGGAACTAACTATGAGAACTCCTACAGCCCCTGGAACTTATGAGAACTGTTACAGCCACCTGGAACTAACTTGAGAACTGTTACAGCCCCTGGAACTAACTATGAGAACTGTTACAGCCCCCTTGAACTAACTTGAGAACTATCTTATTGTTACAGCCCCTGGAACTAACTTGAGAATGTTATCTCCCTGGAACTAACTTGAGAACTGTTCCCCTGGAACTAACTTGAGAACTCCTACAGCCCCTGGAACTAACTATTGTTACAGCCCCCTGGAAATAACTATGAGAACTGTTACAGCCCCCTGGAACTAACTGTTACAGCCCCTGGAACTAACTATGAGAACTACTGAACTAACTATGAGAACTCCTACAGCCACCTGGAATAACTATGAGAACTCCTACAGCCCCCTGGAACTAACTTGAGAACTGTTACAGCCACCTGGAACTAACTATGAGAACTGTTACAGCCCCTGGAACTAACTATGAGAACTGTTACAGCCCCCTGGAACTAACTATACTGTTGAGAACTGTTACAGCCCCCTGGAACTAACTATGAGAACTGTTACAGCCCCTGGAACTAACTATGAGAACTTGTTACAGCCCCTGGAACTTGAGAACTGTTACAGCCCCTGGAACTAACTATGAGAACTGTTACAGCCCCTGGAACTAACTATGAGAACTGTTACAGCCACCTGGAACTAACTATGAGAACTGTTACAGCCCCTGGAACTAACTATGAGAAGAACCTGAACTAACTATGAGAAGCAGCCCCCTGGAACTTATGAGAACTCCTACAGCCCCTGGAACTAACTATGAGAACTCCTACAGCCACCTGGAACTAACTATGAGAACTGTTACAGCCCCTGGAACTAACTGAGAACTCTACAGCCTAACCTGTTCTAACTGAGAGAACTCCTACAGCCACCTGGAACTAACTGAGAACTGTTACAGCCCCTGGAACTAACTGTGAGAACTGTTACAGCCCCTGGAACTAACTGTGAGAACTGTTACAGCCCCTGAGAACTGTTACAGCCCCTGGAACTAACTATGAGAACTGTTACAGCCCCCTGGAACTAACTATGAGAACTGTTACAGCCCCTGGAACTAACTGTTACAGCCCCTGGAACTAACTATGAGAACTGTTACAGCCCCCTGGAACTAACTATGAGAACTGTTACAGCCCCTGGAACTAACTTGAGAAGTACAGCCACCTGGAACTAACTATGAGAACTCCTACAGCCCCTGGAACTAACTATGAGAACTGTTACAGCCACCTGGAACTAACTAGTAGAACTGTTACAGCCACCTGGAACTAACTGTGAGAACTGTTACAGCCCCTGGAACTAACTGTGAGAACTGTTACAGCCCCCTGGAACTAACTATGAGAACTGTTACAGCCACCTGGAACTAACGATGAGAACTGTTACAGCCCCTGGAACTAACTATGAGAAATGTTACAGCCCCCTTTGAACTAACTGTGAGAACTCCTACAGCCCCTGGAACTAACTATGAGAACTCCTACATCTCCCTGGAACTAACTGTGAGAACTGTTACAGCCCCTGGAAATAACTATGAGAACTGTTACAGCCCCTGGAACTAACTATGAGAACTCCTACAGCCCCTGGAACTAACTATGAGAACTGTTACAGCCACCTGGAACTAACTATGAGAACTCCTACAGCCACCTGGAACTAACTATGAGAACTCCTACAGCCCCTGGAACTAACTATGAGAACTGTTACAGCCACCTGGAACTAACTGTGAGAACTGTTACAGCCCCTGGAACTAACTATGAGAACTCCTACAGCCCCTGGAACTAACTATGAGAACTGTTACAGCCCCTGGAACTAACTATGAGAACTGTTACAGCCCCTGGAACTAACTATGAGAACTGTTACAGCCACCTGGAACTAACTGTGAGAACTCCTACAGCCCCTGGAACTAACTATGAGAACTGTTACAGCCACCTGGAACTAACTATGATAACTGTTACAGCCCCTGGAACTAACTATGACAACTGTTACAGCCCCTGGAACTAACTGTGAGAACTGTTACAGCCACCTGGAACTAACTATGAGAATTGTTACAGCCACCTGGAACTAAATGTGAGAACTGTTACAGCCACCTGGAACTAACTATGAGAACTGTTACAGCCCCTGGAACTAACTATGAGAACTGTTACAGCCCCTGGAACTAACTATGAGAACTGTTACAGCCACCTGGAACTAACTATGAGAACTGTTACAGCCCCTGGAACTAACTATGAGAACTCCTACAGCCACCTGGAACTTGAGAACTCCTACAGCCCCTGGAACTAACTATGAGAACCGTTACAGCCACCTGGAACTAACTAGTAGAACTGTTACAGCCACCTGGAACTAACTGTGAGAACTGTTACAGCCCCCTGGAACTAACTATGAGAACTGTTACAGCCACCTGGAACTAGCTATGAGAACTGTTACAGCCCCCTGGAACTAACTATGAGAACTGTTACAGCCCCCTGGAACTAACTATGAGAACTCTTACAGCCCCCTGGAACTAACTATGAGAACTGTTACAGCCCCCTGGAACTAACTGTGAGAACTGTTACAGCCCCTGGAACTAACTATGAGAACTGTTACAGCCACCTGGAACTAACTAGTAGAACTGTTACAGCCCCTGGAACTAACTGAGAACTCCTACAGCCACCTGGAACTAACTATGAGAACTCCTACAGCCCCTGGAACTAACTATGAGAACTGTTACAGCCACCTGGAACTAACTATGAGAACTGTTACAGCCCCTGGAACTACCTATGAGAACTGTTACAGCCCCTGGAACTAACTATGAGAACTGTTACAGCCACCTGGAACTAACTATGAGAACTGTTACAGCCCCTGGAACTACCTATGAGAACTGTTACAGCCCCCTGGAACTAACTATGAGAACTGTTACAGCCACCTGGAACTAACTATGAGAACTGTTACAGCCCCCTGGAACGAACTTTGAGAACTCCTACAGCCACCTGGAACTAACTATGAGAACTCCTACAGCCCCTGGAACTAACTATGAGAACTGTTACAGCCACCTGGAACTAACTATGAGAACTGTTACAGCCCCTGGAACTAACTATGAGAACTGTTACAGCCCCTTTGAACTAACTGTGAGAACTCCTACAGCCCCTGGAACTAACTATGAGAACTCCTACATCTCCCTGGAACTAACTGTGAGAACTGTTACAGACCCCTGGAAATAACTATGAGAACTGTTACAGCCCCTGGAACTAACTATGAGAACTCCTACAGCCCCCTGGAACTAACTATGAGAACTGTTACAGCCACCTGGAACTAACTATGAGAACTCCTACAGCCACCTGGAACTAACTATGAGAACTGTTACAGCCCCCTGGAACTAACTATGAGAACTGTTACAGCCACCTGGAACTAACTATGAGAACTGTTACAGCCCCCTGGAACTAACTATGAGAACTCCTACAGCCCCCTGGAACTAACTATGAGAACTGTTACAGCCCCCTGGAACTAACTATGAGAACTGTTACAGCCCCCTGGAACTAACTATGAGAACTGTTACAGCCCCCTGGAACTAACTATGAGAACTGCTACAGCCACCTGGAACTAACTATGAGAACTGTTACAGCCCCCTGGAACTAACTATGAGAACTGTTACAGCCACCTGGAACTAACTATGAGAACTGTTACAGCCCCCTGGAACTAACTATGAGAACTGTTACAGCCCCTGGAACTAACTATGAGAACTCCTACAGCCACCTGGAACTAAATATGAGAACTCCTACAGCCCCTGGAACTAACTATGAGAACTGTTACAGCCACCTGGAACTAACTAGTAGAACTGTTACAGCCCCCTGGAACTAACTGAGAACTCCTACAGCCACCTGGAACTAACTATGAGAACTCCTACAGCCCCTGGAACTAACTATGAGAACTGTTACAGCCACCTGGAACTAACTGTGAGAACTGTTACAGCCCCTGGAACTAACTATGAGAACTGTTACAGCCCCCTGGAACTAACTATGAGAACTGTTACAGCCACCTGGAACTAACTATGAGAACTGTTACAGCCCCCTGGAACTAACTATGAGAACTGTTACAGCCCCTGGAACTAACTATGAGAACTGTTACAGCCACCTGGAACTAACTATGAGAACTGTTACAGCCCCCTGGAACTAACTATGAGAACTCCTACAGCCACCTGGAACTAACTATGAGAACTCCTACAGCCCCTGGAACTAACTATGAGAACCGTTACAGCCACCTGGAACTAACTAGTAGAACTGTTACAGCCACCTGGAACTAACTGTGAGAACTGTTACAGCCCCCTGGAACTAACTGTGAGAACTGTTACAGCCCCTGGAACTAACTAGTAGAACTGTTACAGCCACCTGGAACTAACGATGAGAACTGTTACAGCCCCCTGGAACTAACTATGAGAAATGTTACAGCCCCCTTTGAACTAACTGTGAGAACTCCTACAGCCCCCTGGAACTAACTATGAGAACTCCTACATCTCCCTGGAACTAACTGTGAGAACTGTTACAGCCCCTGGAAATAACTATGAGAACTGTTACAGCCCCTGGAACTAACTATGAGAACTCCTACAGCCCCCTGGAACTAACTATGAGAACTGTTACAGCCACCTGGAACTAACTATGAGAACTCCTACAGCCACCTGGAACTAACTATGAGAACTCCTACAGCCCCTGGAACTAACTATGAGAACTGTTACAGCCACCTGGAACTAACTGTGAGAACTGTTACAGCCCCTGGAACTAACTATGAGAACTCCTACAGCCCCTGGAACTAACTATGAGAACTGTTACAGCCCCTGGAACTAACTATGAGAACTGTTACAGCCCCCTGGAACTAACTATGAGAACTGTTACAGCCACCTGGAACTAACTGTGAGAACTCCTACAGCCCCTGGAACTAACTATGAGAACTGTTACAGCCACCTGGAACTAACTATGATAACTGTTACAGCCCCCTGGAACTAACTATGACAACTGTTACAGCCCCTGGAACTAACTGTGAGAACTGTTACAGCCACCTGGAACTAACTATGAGAATTGTTACAGCCACCTGGAACTAAATGTGAGAACTGTTACAGCCACCTGGAACTAACTATGAGAACTGTTACAGCCCCTGGAACTAACTATGAGAACTGTTACAGCCCCTGGAACTAACTATGAGAACTGTTACAGCCACCTGGAACTAACTATGAGAACTGTTACAGCCCCTGGAACTAACTATGAGAACTCCTACAGCCACCTGGAACTAACTATGAGAACTCCTACAGCCCCTGGAACTAACTATGAGAACTGTTACAGCCACCTGGAACTAACTAGTAGAACTGTTACAGCCACCTGGAACTAACTGTGAGAACTGTTACAGCCTCCTGGAACTAACTGTGAGAACTGTTACAGCCCCTGGAACTAACTATGAGAACTGTTACAGCCACCTGGAACTAACGATGAGAACTGTTACAGCCCCTGGAACTAACTATGAGAACTGTTACAGCCCCTTTGAACTAACTGTGAGAACTCCTACAGCCCCTGGAACTAACTATGAGAACTCCTACATCTCCCTGGAACTAACTGTGAGAACTGTTACAGCCCCTGGAAATAACTATGAGAACTCCTACAGCCCCTGGAACTAACTATGAGAACTGTTACAGCCACCTGGAACTAACTATGAGAACTCCTACAGCCACCTGGAACTAACTATGAGAACTCCTACAGCCCCTGGAACTAACTATGAGAACTGTTACAGCCACCTGGAACTAACTGTGAGAACTGTTACAGCCCCTGGAACTAACTATGAGAACTCCTACAGCCCCTGGAACTAACTATGAGAACTGTTACAGCCCCTGGAACTAACTATGAGAACTGTTACAGCCCCTGGAACTAACTATGAGAACTGTTACAGCCACCTGGAACTAACTGTGAGAACTCCTACAGCCCCCTGGAACTAACTATGAGAACTGTTACAGCCACCTGGAACTAACTATGATAACTGTTACAGCCCCCTGGAACTAACTATGACAACTGTTACAGCCCCTGGAACTAACTGTGAGAACTGTTACAGCCACCTGGAACTAACTATGATAATTGTTACAGCCACCTGGAACTAAATGTGAGAACTGTTACAGCCACCTGGAACTAACTATGAGAACTGTTACAGCCCCTGGAACTAACTGTGAGAACTCCTACAGCCCCTGGAACTAACTATGAGAACTCCTACAGCCCCTGGAACTAACTATGAGAACTGTTACGGCCCCCTGGAACTAACTATGAGAACTGTTACAGCCCCCTGGAACTAACTATGAGAACTGTTACAGCCATCTGGAACTAACTGTGAGAACTACAGCCCCCTGGAACTAACTATGAGAACTGTTACAGCCACCTGGAACTAACTATGAGAACTGTTACAGCCCCTGGAACTAACTATGAGAACTGTTACAGCCCCCTGGAACTAACTGTGAGAACTGTTACAGCCACCTGGAACTAACTATGAGAACTGTTACAGCCACCTGGAACTAACTATGAGAACTGTTACAGCCACCTGGAACTAACTGTGAGAACTGTTACAGCCCCCTGGAACTAACTATGAGAACTGTTACAGCCCCCTGGAACTAACTATGAGAACTCCTACAGCCCCCTGGAACTAACTATGAGAACTGTTACAGCCCCCTGGAACTAACTATGAGAACTGTTACAGCCACCTGGAACTAACTATGAGAACTCCTACAGCCCCCTGGAACTAACCATGAGAACTGTTACAGCCACCTGGAACTAACTATGAGAACTCCTACAGCCCCCTGGAACTAACTATGAGAACTCCTACAGCCCCCTGGAACTAACTATGAGAACTGTTACAGCCCCCTGGAACTAACTATGAGAACTGTTACAGCCCCCTGGAACTAAAGGAGTGTCCCAGAGGTGTGGAAGGAAGCCTAAAGGAGTGTCCCAGAGGTGTGGAAGGAAGCCTAAAGGAGTGTCCCACAGGCGTGGAAGGAAGCCTAAAGGAGTGTCCCACAGGCGTGGAAGGAAGCCTAAAGGAGTGTCCCACAGGCGTGGAAGGAAGCCTAAAGGAGTGTCCCACAGGCGTGGAAGGAAGCCTAAAGGAGTGTCCCACAGGCGTGGAAGGAAGCCTAAAGGAGTGTCCCACAGGCGTGGAAGGAAGCCTAAAGGAGTGTCCCACAGGCGTGGAAGGAAGCCTAAAGGAGTGTCCCACAGGCGTGGAAGGAAGCCTAAAGGAGTGTCCCACAGGCGTGGAAGGAAGTGTAAGTCATTCCACAGCCTAAACTGGTAAAGCAGCCGTTGCGGGACGAGGAGGGGTGAGGAGCTCTGACAGCCGCCCAATCAGTTATCTGTTCTTAGGAAACTGATGGAGACAATTGTGTATTGAACAAACTATTGACTTTCAGCACGCATGTAGGAAAAGTCACTCAATTTCTATTGCACTGACTCAGGTGACTGATGATTGGCTAAAATCGATTCATCAAAAGATTATATTTGGAGCTATTTTGTTCGATTTCAGTGTAGCATTTGATGTTATTAATCATAAATTGTTATATATAGACTCCCTTTTTTTCTAATGTATTATTGACTTGTTTATTGTTTACTCCATGTGTAACTCTGTGTTGTCTGTTCACACTGCAATGCTCTATCTTGGCCAGGTCGCAGTTGCAAATGAGAACTTGTTCTCAACTAGCCTACCTGGTTCAATAAAGGTGAAATAAAAATAAATTAATTAAAAAACTCACTTGTTATCGCTTTACATCAAAGGCCATCACATGGTTGGATAGTTACTTATCCAATAGAACTCAAGGAGTATTCTTGAAATGGAAGCTTTCTCTTACAGATATGTACAGTGCGATGTCTTTCAGAGCAGTTGCCTTGGGCCGTTACTCGTCTCGATTTTTTACAAATGATTTGCTAAAATGACTACGTATGTTAATGATTGCACAGTCTACACATGAGCACCTACAGCACAGTGAGCTCACCGAGACTCTTAGCAAGGAGTTACAGTCAGTGTCAGAATGAATGGGTCATTAACAATAAACTGGTCTTAAATACATCTAAAAACCAAAAGCATTGTATTTGTTTCAGAGCGTTCTCGTAGACCTAAACCTCAACTGGAGTTGACTCGTTGGAGTAACACGGGATGGTCAGTTATTATGGTCAAGTCATCTTTTGGTATTTTATTAGGATCCCCATTAGCTGTTGTGAAAGCAGTAGCTACTCTTCCTGGTGTCCACACAAAACATGAAACATAATACAGAATGACATTATACAGAACATTAATAGACAAGAACAGCTCAAGATACAGAACGACATACACTGCTGTTCAATAGTTTTGGGGTCACTTAAAAATGTCCTTGTTTTTGGAAGAAAAGCACCTTTTTTGGTCCATTAAAATAACATCAAATTGATGAGAAATACAGAGTAGACATTGTTAATGTTGTAAATGAGTATTGTAGCTGGAAACAGCAGATTTTTTTTCAATGGAATATCTACATATGCGTACAGAGGCCCATTATCAGCAACCATCACTCCTGTGTTCCAATGGCACGTTGTGTTAGCTAATCCAAGTTTGATCATTTTAAAAGGTTAATTGATCATTAGAAAACCATTTTGCAATTATGTTAGCACAGCTGAAATCTTTTGTACTGAATAAAGAAGCAATAATAAAGTTTTTAAGCAATATCAAGTTGGTTGCTGATCGTCGCTAGACAGCCATTTTCAAAACGATTTAAGTCAAAACTGTAACAAGGCCACTCAAGAACATTCAATGTCTTATTGGTAAGAAATACAGTGTATATTTGGCATTGTGTTTTAGGTTATTGTCCTACTGAAAGGGGAATTTGTCTCACAGTGTCTGTTGGAAAGCAGAATGAACCAGATTTTCCTATAGGATTTTGACTGTGCTTAGCTCTATTCCATTTATTTTTATCCTGAAAAACTCATTAGTCCTTGCCGATGACAAGCAAACCCATATGAAAATGTGAAGAGTGGTAATCAGTGATGTGTTGGATTTGGGACATAAAGTTAATTTCTTTGCCACATTTCTGGCAGTTTTACTTTAGTGCTGTCACGTTCTGACCTTTATTTCCTGTGTTTTGTATTTAGTTTGTATGGTCAGGGCGTGAGTTGGGTGGGCAGTCTATGTTTGTTTTTCTATGTTTTGGTTATTTCTATGTTTCGGCCTAGTATGGTTCTCAATCAGAGGCAGGTGTCATTAGTTGTCTCTGATTGAGAATCATACTTAGGTGGCCTGGGTTTCACTGTGTGTTTGTGGGTGATTGTTCCTGTCTCTGTGTGTTCACCAGATAGGACTGTTTTGAGTTTCACATTTCTTGTTTTTTTTTGTTAGTTTGTTCATGTGTACCTTTACGTATTAAAAAGTACCATGGACAATTACCACGCCGCGTATTGGTCCTCTGATCCGTTTCGCCTCTCCTCTTCGGAGGAGGAGGAGGAAATTCATTACAAGTGCCTTATTGCAAACAAATGCATATGTTTTTAATATATTTATTCTGCACAGGCTTCCTTATTTTAACTTTGTCATTTGGGTTAGTATTGTGGAGTAACTACAATGTTGTTGATCCATCCTCAGTTTTCTCCTAACACAGCCATTAAACTCTGTAACTGTTTTTAAAGTCACCATTGGCCTCATGATGAAATCGCTGAGAGGTTTCCTTCCTCTCAGGCAACTGAGTTCGGAATGAACTCCTGTATCTTCGTATCTTCGTAGTGGACTATTGATACACCTTCCAATGTGTAATTAACCATTTTATAGTCCCAATACTTTCAATGTGATCACAATATAATAGCCACATCTAGGAAAACCAAAGTTCCAAAAGGCCTAAAGTACTATATAAGACGTCATACGAGAAGTTTTGTAAGGATTCATAAGTATGTTGATGATGTAAAGAATATTTGCTGGTCTGTGGTGTGTAGTGAGGAGCAACCAGGCAATTGCCACATTGATGAAATCGCTTAGTCCAGTTACTAATAAGCACCCATTAAAAGCATTCCACCATTTGTTTTTTCAATTTTAGCCTAAAATGACATACCCTAATCTAACTGCCTGTAGCTCAGGACCTGAAGTAAGGATATGCATATTCTTGATACCATTTAAAAGGAAACGTTTGTGGAAATGTGAAATTGATGTAGGATGAAATGACACATTAGATCTGGTAAAATACAAAGAAAAAAACATGTTTTTCTGCTGTTTTTTGTACCATCATCTTTGAAATGCATCTTTGAAATGCATGTTCAAAATGTTGTATTATGACTGCCCAAATGTGCCTAATTGGTTTATTAATACAGTTTCAAGTTCATAATTCTTCACTCTCAAACAATAGCATCGTATTCTTTCACTGTAATAGCAACTGTAAATTGGACAGTGTGGTTAGATTAACAAGAATTTAAGCTTTCTGTCCATATCAGATATGTCTATGTCCCAGGAATTGTTTTTGTTAATTACAATCTCATGCTAATCACATTAGCCTACGTTAACTCAACTGGGGGGGCATCGAATAGAAAAAAAAAAATTTTTTTTTTTAAAAAATGACTGTAAAATCTGTTAAATCCCCTTGGACTGATGAGGAATTGAAAAATTATATGGTTGAAAGGGATGGGGCAAAAGGTATGGCAAATAAGTCTGGCCCAACTGATTGGCAAATGTACTGCACATTAAGAAATCATGTGGCTAAGCTAAATTTATAATGTACTATACATTGAAACAAAGATATACAGTATGATATGAAGAATGATAATAAAAAGCTTTGGAGCACATAAAATTACATTTTGTGGAAAAAAGCCAACTCGGCTCCATCATATATTGAATCAGATGGCTCATTTATCACAAAACCCACTGACATTGCCAAAGAGGCTTTAGGTGTTCAGGAGTCTTATGGCTCTACTGCAGCCCCGTTGATGAGAATGGGGGCCTGCTCTGTCCTCTTTTTCCTGTAGTCCACAATCATCTACTTTGTCTCGATCACATTGAGGGAGAGGTTGTTGTCCTGGCACCACACGGCCATGACTCTGACTTCCTCCCTATAGGCTGTCTCGTCATTGTCGGTGATCAGGCCTACCTCTGTTGTGTCATTGGAAAACTTAATGATGGTGGTGGAGTCGTGCCTGGCCGTGCAGTCTTGAGTGAACAGGGAGTACAGGAGGGGACTGACCATACTCCCCTGAGGGGCCCCTGTGTTGAGGATCAGCATAATGAATAATGTGGAAGTTTAGCAAGTTGAGGTGACTAAACTGCTTTGGAGTAAGCCTGGATTGTAAACTGTCATGGTCAAAACATATTGATACAACAGTAGCTAAGATGGGGAGAAGTCTGTCCATAATAAATTGCTGCTCTACCTTCTTAACAACACTATCAAAGAGGCAGGTCCTACAGGCCCTAGTTTTGTCGCACCTGGACTACTGTTCAGTCCTGTGGTCAGGTGCCACAAAGAGGGACTTGGGAAAATTGCAGTTGGCTCAGAACAGGGCAGCACGGCAGGCCCTTAAAAGGACACGGAGAGCAAACATTAATGACAAGCATGTCAGTCTCTCATGTCTCAAAGTGGAAGAGAGATTGACTTCCTCATTACTTGTTTTTGTAAGAGATGTTGACAAGCTGAAGGTACCGAGGTGTCTTTTTAAAATAGTAGCACACAGCTCGGACACCCATGCATACACCACAAGACATGCCACAAGAGGTCTCTTCACAGTCCCCGAGTCCAGAACAGACTATGGGAGGTGCACAGTACTAACTAAGAGCCATGCCTACATGGAACTCTATTCCACAGTACTACATAGAGCCATGACTATATGGAACTCTATTCCACAGTACTACATAGAGCCATGACTACATGGAACTCTATTCCACAGTACTACATAGAGCCATGACTACATGGAACTCTATTACACAGTACTACATAGAGCCATGACTACATGGAACTCTATTCCACAGTAGTACATAGAGCCATGACTACATGGAACTCTATTCCACAGTACTACATAGAGCCATGACTACATGGAACTCTATTCCACAGTACTACATAGAGCCATGACTACATGGAACTCTATTCCACAGTACTACATAGAGCCATGACTACATGGAACTCTATTCCACAGTACTACATAGAGCCATGACTACATGGAACTCTATTCCACAGTACTACATAGAGCCATGACTACATGGAACTCTATTCCACAGTACTACATAGAGCCATGACTACATGGAACTCTATTCCACAGTACTACATAGAGCCATGACTACATGGAACTCTATTCCACAGTACTACATAGAGCCATGACTCCATGGAACTCTATTCCACAGTACTACATAGAGCCATGACTACATGGAACTCTATTCCACAGTACTACATAGAGCCATGACTACATGGAACTCTATTCTACAGTACTACATAGAGCCATAACTACATGGAACTCTATTCCACAGTACTACATAGAGCCATGACTACATGGAACTCTATTCCACAGTACTACATAGAGCCATGACTACATGGAACTCTATCCCACAGTACTACATAGAGCCATGACTACATGGAACTCTACTCCACATCAGGTAACTGATGCAGCAGTAGGATAAGATTTAAAAAGCAGGTTAAAATACACATTATGGAACAGTGGGGACTGTGAAGCAACACAAACATAGGCACAGACACATGCATACAAACACATGATAACATATGCACTGTAGTGCACAAGTACAGATGGATCTTGAGTTGTATATATGTGGTGGTGGATTATGGGCCTGAGGGCACACACTTCGTGTTTTGTGAATTCTGTAATGAATGTATTGTAACGTTTTAAAAACTGTATAACGGCAGTAAAAGTAGCTGCTGCCTTGGCATGAACTAATGGGGACCCATAATAAACCCCAGGAAGAGTAGCTGCTGACTTGGCAGGAACTAATGGGGATACATAATAAACCCCAGGAAGAGCAGCTGCTGCCTTGGCAGGAACTAATGGGGATCCATAATAAACCCCAGGAAGAGTAGCTGCTGCCTTGGCAGGAACTAATGGGGATCCATAATAAACCCCAGGAAGAGGAGCTGCTGCCTTGGCAGGAACTAATGGGGATCCATAATAAACCCCAGGAAGAGCAGCTGCTGCCTTGGCAGGAACTAATGGGGATCCATAATAAACCCCAGGAAGAGCAGCTGCTGTTTTGGCAGGAACTAATGGGGATCCATAATAAACCCCAGGAAGAGTAGCTGCTGACTTGGCAGGAACTAATGGGGATCCATAATAAACCCCAGGAAGAGTAGCTGCTGACTTGGCAGGAACTAATGGGGATACATAATAAACCCCAGGAAGAGCAGCTGCTGCCTTGGCAGGAACTAATGGGGATCCATAATAAACCCCAGGAAGAGTAGCTGCTGCCTTGGCAGGAACTAATGGGGATCCATAATAAACCCCAGGAGTAGCAGCTGCTGCCTTGGCAGGAACTAATGGGGATCCATAATAAACCCCAGGAAGAGTAGCTGCTGCCTTGGCAGGAACTAATGGGGATCCGTAATAATCCCCAGAAAGAGTAGCTGCAGCCTTGGCAGGAACTAATGGGGATCCATAATAAACCCCAGGAAGAGTAGCTGCTGACTTGGCAGGAACTAATGGGGATCCATAATAAACCCTTCAAAGAATAGCTGCTGTCTTGGCAGGAACTAATGGGGATCCATAATAAACCCCAGGACGAATAGCTGCTGCCTTGGCAGGAACTAATGGGGATCCATAATAAACCCCATGAAGAGTAGCTGCTGCCTTGACAGGAACTAATGGGGATCCATAATAAACCCCAGGAAGAGTAGCTGCTGCCTTGACAGGAATGAATGGGGATCCCTAATAAACCCCAGGAAGAGTAGCTGCTGACTTGGCAGGAACTAATGGGGATCCATAATAAACCCCAGGAAGAGCAGCTGCTGCCTTGACAGGAACTAAGGGGGATCCATAATAAACCCCCAGGAAGAGCAGCTGCTGCCTTGGCAGGAATGAATGGGGATCCATAATAAACCCCAGGAAGAGCAGCTGCTGCCTTGGCAGGAATGAATGGGGATCCATAATAAACCCCAGAAAGAGTAGCTGCTGCCTTGGCAGGAACTAATGGAGATCCATAATACAACCCAGGAAGAGTAGCTGCTGACTTAGCAGGAACTAATGGGGATCCATAATAAACCCCAGGAATAGTAGCTGCTGCCTTAGCAGGAACTAATGGGGATCCATAATAAACCCCAGGAAGAGCAGCTGCTGCCTTAGCAGGAACTAATGGGGATCCATAATAAACCCCAGGAAGAGCAGCTGCTGCCTTGGCAGGAACTAATGGGGATCCATAATAAACCCCATGAAGAGTAGCTGCTGCCTTGGCAGGAACTAAAGGGGATCCATAATAAACCCCAGGAAGAGTAGCTGCTGCCTTGGCAGGAAGTAATGGGGATCCGTAATAATCCCCAGAAAGAGTAGCTGCTGCCTTGGCAGGAACTAATGGGGATCCATAATAAACCCCAGGAGGAGAAGCTGCTGCCTTGGCAGGAACTAATGGGGATCCATAATAAACCCAGGAAGAATAGCTGCTGTCTTGGCAGGAACTAATGGGGATCCATAATAAATCCCAGGAAGAGCAGCTGCTGCCTTGGCAGGAACTAATGGGGATCCATAATAAACCCCAGGAGAGTAGCAGCTGCCTTGGCAGGAACTAATGGGGATCCATAATAAACCCCAGGAAGAGTAGCTGCTGCCTTGGCAGGAACTGAATGGGGATCCATAATAAACCCCAGGAAGAGTAGCTGCTGACTTGGCAGGAACTAATGGGGATCCATAATAAACCCCAGGAAGAGCAGCTGCTGCCTTGGCAGGAACTAATGGGGATCCATAATAAACCCCAGGAAGAGTAGCTGCTGCCTTGGCAGGAACTAATGGGGATCCATAATAAACCCCAGGAAGAGTAGCTGCTGCCTTGGCAGGAACTAATGGGGATCCATAATAAACCCCAGGAAGAGTAGCTGCTGCCTTGGCAGGAACTAATGGGGATCCATAATAAACCCCAGGAAGAGTAGCTGCTGCCTTGGCAGGAACTAATGGGGATCCATAATAAACCCCAGGAATAGTAGCTGCTGCCTTGCAGGAACTAATGGGGATCCATAATAAACCCCAGGAAGAGTAGCTGCTGCCTTAGCAGGAACTGAATGGGGATCCATAATAAACCCCAAGAAGAGTAGCTGCTGCCTTGGCAGGAACTAAAGGGGATCCATAATAAACCCCAGGAAGAGTAGCTGCTGCCTTGGCAGGAACTAATGGGGATCCGTAATAATCCCCAGAAAGAGTAGCTGCTGCCTTGGCAGGAACTAATGGGGATCCATAATAAACCCCAGGAAGAGTAGCTGCTGCCTTGGCAGGAACTAATGGGGATCCATAATAAACCCCAGGAAGAGCAGCTGCTGCCTTGGCAGGAACTAATGGGGATCCATAATAAACCCCAGGAGGAGCAGCTGCTGCCTTGGCAGGAACTAATGGGGATCCATAATAAACCCCAGGAAGAGCAGCTGCTGCCTTGGCAGGAACTAATGGGGATCCATAATAAACCCCAGGAAGAGCAGCTGCTGACTTGGCAGGAACTAATGGGGATCCATAATAAACCCCAGGAAGAGTAGCTGCTGCCTTGGCAGGAACTAATGGGGATCCATAATAAACCCCAGGAAGAGTAGCTGCTGCCTTGGCAGGAACTAATGGGGATCCATAATAAACCCCAGGAAGAGTAGCTGCTGCCTTGGCAGGAACTAATGGGGATCCATAATAAACCCCAGGAAGAGTAGCTGCTGCCTTGGCAGGAACTAAAGGGGATCCATAATAAACCCCAGGAAGAGTAGCTGCTGCCTTGGCAGGAACTAATGGGGATCCATAATAAACCCCAGGAAGAGTAGCTGCTGCCTTGGCAGGAACTAATGGGGATCCATAATAAACCCCAGGAAGAGTAGCTGCTGCCTTGGCAGGAACTAATGGGGATCCATAATAAACCCCAGGAAGAGTAGCTGCTGCCTTGGCAGGAACTAATGGGGATCCATAATAAACCCCAGGAAGAGTAGCTGCTGCCTTGACAGGAACGAATGGGGATCCATAATAAACCCCAGGAAGAGTAGCTGCTGCCTTGGCAGGAACTAATGGGGATCCATAATAAACCCCAGGGAGGGTAGCTGCTGCCTTGGCAGGAACTAACGAGCGTCCATAATAAACCGCAGGAAGAGTAGCTGCTGACTTGGCAAGAACTAATGGGGATTCATAATAAACCCTTCAGGAAGAGTAGCTGCTGCCTTGGCAGGAACTAATGGGGATCCATAATAAACCCCAGGAAGAGCAGCTGCTGCCTTGGCAGGAACTAATGGGGATCCATAATAAACCCCAGGAAGAGTAGCTGCTGCCTTGACAGGAACTAATGGGGATCCATAATAAACCCCAGGAAGAGTAGCTGCTGCCTTGACAGGAACTAATGGGGATCCATAATAAACCCCAGGAAGAGTAGCTGCTGACTTGGCAGGAACTAATGGGGATCCATAATAAACCCCAGGAAGAGCAGCTGCTGCCTTGACAGGAACTAATGGGGATCCATAATAAACCCCAGGAAGAGCAGCTGCTGCCTTGGCAGGAACTAATGGGGATCCATAATAAACCCCAGGAAGAGTAGCTTCTGCCTTGGCAGGAACTGAATGGGGATCCATAATAAACCCCAGGAAGAGTAGCTGCTGCCTTGGCAGGAACTAATGGGGATCCATAATACAACCCCAGGAAGAGTAGCTGCTGCCTTGGCAGGAACTAATGGGGATCCATAATAAACCCCAGGAAGAGTAGCTGCTGCCTTAGCAGGAACTAATGGGGATCCATAATAAACCCCAGGAAGAGCAGCTGCTGCCTTGGCAGGAACTAATGGGGATCCATAATAAACCCCAGGAAGAGCAGCTGCTGCCTTGGCAGGAACTAATGGGGATCCATAATAAACCCCATGAAGAGTAGCTGGCCTTGGCAGGAACAAAGGGGATCCATAATAAACCCCAGGAAGAGTAGCTGCTGCCTTGGCAGGAATAATGGGGATCCCTAATAATCCCCAGAAAGAGTAGCTGCTGCCTTTCAGGAACTAATGGGGATCCATAATAAACCCCAGGAGGAGAAGCTGCTGCCTTGGCAGGAACTAATGGGGATCCATAATAAACTCCAGGAAGAGCAGCTGCTGCCTTGGCAGGAACTAATGGGGATCCATAATATCCCAAGGAAGAGCAGCTGCTGCCTTGGCAGGAACTAATGGGGGTCCATAATAAACCCCAGGAGGAGCAGCTGCTGGCTTGGCAGGAACTAATGGGGATCCATAATAAACCCCAGGAAGAGTAGCTGCTGGCTTGGCAGGAACTACTGGGGATCCATAATAAACCCCAGGAAGAGTAGCTGCTGCCTTGGCAGGAACTAATGGGGATCCATAATAAAGCCCAGGAAGAGCAGCTGCTGCCTTGGCAGGAACTAAAGGGGATCCATAATAAACCCCAGGAAGAGTAGCTGCTGCCTTGGCAGGAACTAATGGGGATCCGTAATAATCCCCAGAAAGAGTAGCTGCTGCCTTGGCAGGAACTATTGGGGATCCATAATAAACCCCAGGAAGAGCAGCTGCTGCCTTGGCAGGAACTAATGGGGATCCATAATAAACCCCAGGAAGAGTAGCTGCTGCCTTGGCAGGAACTAATGGGGATCCATAATAAACCCCATGAAGATAGCTGCTGCCTTGACAGGAACTAATGGGGATCCATAATAAACTCCAGGAAGAGTAGCTGCTGCCTTGACAGGAATGAATGGGGATCCATAATAAACCCCAGGAAGAGCAGCTTGCCTTGGCAGGAATGAATGGGGATCCATAATAAACCCCAGGAAGAGCAGCTGCTGCCTTGTAAGGAATGAATGGGGATCCATAATAAACCCCAGAAAGAGTAGCTGCCTGCCTTGGCAGGACTAATGGAGATCCATAATACAACCCCAGGAAGAGTTCCAACCTTAGCAGGAATAATGGGGATCCATAATAAACCCCAGGAAGAGTAGCTACTGCCTTGGCAGGAACTAATGGGGTTCCATAATAAACCCCAGGAAGAGTAGCTGCTGCCTTGGCAGGAACTAATGGGGATCCATAATAAACCCCAGGAAGAGTAGCTGCTGCCTTGGCAGGAACTAATGGGGTTCCATAATAAACCCCAGGAAGAGTAGCTGCTGCCTTGGCAGGAACTAATGGGGATCCATAATAAACCCCAGGAAGAGTAGCTGCTGGCTTGGCAGGAACTAATGGGGATCCATAATAAACCCCAGGAAGAGTAGCTGCTGCCTTGGCAGGAACTAATGGGGATCCATAATAAAGCCCAGGAAGAGCAGCTGCTGCCTTGGCAGGAACTAAAGGGGATCCATAATAAACCCCAGGAAGAGTAGCTGCTGCCTTGGCAGGAACTAATGGGGATCCATAATAAACCCCAGGAAGAGTAGCTGCTGCCTTGACAGGAATGAATGGGGATCCATAATAAACCCCAGGAAGAGTAGCTGCTGACTTGGCAGGAACTAATGGGGATCCATAATAAACCCCAGGAAGAGTAGCTGCTGCCTTGCAGGAACTAATGGGAATCCATAATAAACCCCAGGAAGAGCAGCTGCTGCCTTGACAGGAACTAAGGGGGATCCATAATAAACCCCCAGGAAGAGTAGCTGCTGCCTTGACAGGAATGAATGGGGATCCATAATAAACCCCAGGAAGAGCAGCTGCTGCCTTGGCAGGAATGAATGGGGATCCATAATAAACCCCAGGAAGAGCAGCTGCTGCCTTGGCAGGAAATGAATGGGGATCCATAATAAACCCCAGAAAGAGTAGCTGCTGCCTTGGCAGGAACTAATGGAGATCCATAATACAACCCAGGAAGAGTAGCTGCTGACTTACCAGGAACTAATGGGGAACCATAATAAACCCCAGGAAGAGTAGCTCTGCCTTGGCAGGAACTGTTTTTAATGGGGATCCATAATAAACCCCAGGAAGAGCAGCTGCTGCCTACATGCCCAGGAACTAATGGGGATCCATAATAAACCCCAGGAAGAGTAGCTTCTGCCTTTGCAGGAACTAAAGGGGATCCATAATAAACCCCAGGAAGAGTAGCTGCTGCCTTGCCAGGAACTAATGGGGTTCCATAATAAACCCCAGGAAGAGTAGCTGCTGCCTTGGCAGGAACTAATGGGGATCCATAATAAAGCCCAGGAAGAGCAGCTGCTGCCTTGGCAGGAACTAACGGGGATCCATAATAAACCCCAGGAAGAGTAGCTGCTGCCTTGGCAGGAACTAATGGGGATCCATAATAAACCCCAGGAAGAGTAGCTGCTGCCTTGACAGGAATGAATGGGGATCCATAATAAACCCCAGGAAGAGTAGCTGCTGACTTGGCAGGAACTAATGGGGATCCATAATAAACCCCAGGAAGAGTAGCTGCTGCCTTGACAGGAACTAATGGGAATCCATAATAAACCCCAGGAAGAGCAGCTGCTGCCTTGACAGGAACTAAGGGGGATCCATAATAAACCCCCAGGAAGAGTAGCTGCTGCCTTGACAGGAATGAATGGGGATCCATAATAAACCCCAGGAAGAGCAGCTGCTGCCTTGGCAGGAATGAATGGGGATCCATAATAAACCCCAGGAAGAGCAGCTGCTGCCTTGGCAGGAATGAATGGGGATCCATAATAAACCCCAGAAAGAGTAGCTGCTGCCTTGGCAGGAACTAATGGAGATCCATAATACAACCCAGGAAGAGTAGCTGCTGACTTACCAGGAACTAATGGGGAACCATAATAAACCCCAGGAAGAGTAGCTGCTGCCTTAGCAGGAACTAATGGGGATCCATAATAAACCCCAGGAAGAGCAGCTGCTGCCTTGGCAGGAACTAATGGGGATCCATAATAAACCCCAGGAAGAGTAGCTTCTGCCTTGGCAGGAACTAAAGGGGATCCATAATAAACCCCAGGAAGAGTAGCTGCTGCCTTGGCAGGAACTAATGGGGATCCGTAATAATCCCCAGAAAGAGTAGCTGCTGCCTTGGCAGGAACTAATGGGGAGCCATAATAAACCCCAGGAAGAGTAGCTGCTGCCTTGGCAGGAACTAATGGGGATCCATAATAAACCCCAGTAAGAGCAGCTGCTGCCTTGGCATGAACTAATGGGGATCCGTAATATCCCAAGGAAGAGCAGCTGCTGCCAAGCAGGAACTAATGGGGATCCATAATAAACCCCAGGAGGAGCAGCTGCTGCCTTGGCAGGAACTAATGGGGTTCCATAATAAACCCCCAGGAAGAGTAGCTGCTGCCTTGGCAGGAACTAATGGGGATCCATAATAAACCCCCAGGAAGAGTAGCTGCTGGCTTGTCAGGAACTAATGGGGATCCATAATAAACCCCAGGAATAGTAGCTGCTGCCTTGGCAGGAACTAATGGGGATCCATAATAAACGCCAGGAAGAGCAGCTGCTGCCTTGACAGGAACTAATGGGAATCCATAATAAACCCCAGGAAGAGCAGCTGCTGCCTTGACAGGAACTAAGGTGGATCCATAATAAACCCCCAGGAAGAGTAGCTGCTGCCTTGACAGGAATGAATGGGGATCCATAATAAACCCCAGGAAGAGCAGCTGCTGCCTTGGCAGGAATGAATGGGGATCCATAATAAACCCCAGAAAGAGTAGCTGCTGCCTTGGCAGGAACTAATGGAGATCCATAATACAACCCAGGAAGAGTAGCTGCTGACTTAGCAGGAACTAATGGGGATCCATAATAAACCCCAGGAAGAGTAGCTACTGCCTTGGCAGGAACTAATGGGGTTCCATAATAAACCCCAGGAAGAGTAGCTGCTGCCTTGGCAGGAACTAATGGGGATCCATAATAAACCCCAGGAAGAGTAGCTGCTGCCTTGGCAGGAACTAATGGGGATCCATAATAAACCCCAGGAAGAGCAGCTGCTGCCTTGGCAGGAACTAATGGGGATCCATAATAAACCCCAGGAAGAGTAGCTGCTGCCTTGACAGGAATGAATGGGGATCCATAATAAACCCCAGGAGGAGTAGCTGCTGACTTGGCAGGAACTAATGGGGATCCATAATAAACCCCAGGAAGAGTAGCTCTGCCTTGACAGGAACTAATGGGAATCCATAATAAACCCCAGGAAGAGCAGCTGCTGCCTTGACAGGAACTAAGGGGGATCCATAATAAACCCCCAGGAAGAGTAGCTGCTGCCTTGACAGGAATGAATGGGGATCCATAATAAACCCCAGGAAGAGCAGCTGCTGCCTTGGCAGGACTGAATAGGGATCCATAATAAACCCCAGGAAGAGCAGCTGCTGCCTTGGCAGGAATGAATGGGGATCCATAATAAACCCCAGAAAGAGTAGCTGCTGCCTTGGCAGGAACTAATGGAGATCCATAATACAACCCAGGAAGAGTAGCTGCTGACTTAGCAGGAACTAATGGGGATCCATAATAAACCCCAGGAAGAGTAGCTGCTGCCTTAGCAGGAACTAATGGGGATCCATAATAAACCCCAGGAAGAGCAGCTGCTGCCTTGGCAGGAACTAATGGGGATCCATAATAAACCCCAGGAAGAGTAGCTGCTGCCTTGGCAGGAACTAAAGGGGATCCATAATAAACCCCAGGAAGAGTAGCTGCTGCCTTGGCCGGAAGTAATGGGGATCCGTAATTATCCCCAGAAAGAGTAGCTGCTGCCTTGGCAGGAACTAATGGGGAGCCATAATAAACCCCAGGAAGAGTAGCTGCTGCCTTGGCAGGAACTAATGGGGATCCATAATAAACCCCAGGAAGAGCAGCTGCTGCCTTGGCAGGAACTAATGGGGATCCATAATATCCCAAGGAAGAGCAGCTGCTGCCTTGGCAGGAACTAATGGGGATCCATAATAAACCCCAGGAGGAGCAGCTGCTGCCTTGGCAGGAACTAATGAGGTTCCATAATAAACCCCAGGAAGAGTAGCTGCTGCCTTGGCAGGAACTAATGGGGATCCATAATAAACCCCCAGGAAGAGTAGCTGCTGCCTTGGCAGGAACTAATGGGGATCCATAATAAACCCCAGGAAGAGCAGCTGCTGCCTTGGCAGGAACTAATGGGGATCCATAATAAACCCCAGGAAGAGCAGCTGCTGCCTTGGCAGGAACTAATGGGGATCCATAATAAACCCCAGGAAGAGCAGCTGCTGCCTTGGCAGGAACTAATGGGGATCCATAATAAACCCCAGGAAGAGTAGCTGCTGCCTTGGCAGGAACTAATGGGGATCCATAATAAACCCCAGGAAGAGCAGCTGCTGCCTTGGCAGGAACTAATGGGGATCCATAATAAACCCCAGGAAGAGTAGCTGCTGCCTTGGCAGGAACTAATGGGGATCCATAATAAACCCCAGGAAGAGCAGCTGCTGCCTTGGCAGGAACTAATGGGGATCCATAATAAACCCCAGGAAGAGCAGCTGCTGCCTTGGCAGGAACTAATGGGGATCCATAATAAACCCCAGGAAGAGCAGCTGCTGCCTTGGCAGGAACTAATGGGGATCCATAATAAACCCCAGGAAGAGTAGCTGCTGCCTTGGCAGGAACTAATGGGGATCCGTAATAATCCCCAGAAAGAGTAGCTGCAGCCTTGGCAGGAACTAATGGGGATCCATAATAAACTCCAGGAAGAGTAGCTGCTGACTTGGCAGGAACTAATGGGGATCCATAATAAACCCCAGGAAGAGTAGCTGCTGCCTTGGCAGGAACAAATGGGGATCCATAATAAACCCCCAGGAAGAGTAGCTGCTGCCTTGGCAGGAACTAATGGGGATCCATAATAAACCCCAGGAAGAGCAGCTGCTGCCTTGGCAGGAACTAATGGGGATCCATAATAAACCCCAGGAAGAGTAGCTGCTGCCTTGGCAGGAACTAATGGGGATCCATAATAAACCCCCAGGAAGAGCAGCTGCTGCCTTGGCAGGATTTAATGGGGATCCATAATAAACTCCAGGAAGAGTAGCTGCTGACTTGGCAGGAACTAATGGGGATCCATAATAAACCCCAGGAAGAGTAGCTGCTGCCTTGGCAGGAACTAATGGGGATCCATAATAAACCCCAGGAAGAGTAGCTGCTGCCTTGGCAGGAACTAATGGGGATCCATAATAAACCCCCAGGAAGAGTAGCTGCTGCCTTGGCAGGAACTAATGGGGATCCATAATAAACCCCAGGAAGAGTAGCTGCTGCCTTGGCAGGAACTAATGGGGATCCGTAATAATCCCCAGAAAGAGTAGCTGCAGCCTTGGCAGGAACTAATGGGGATCCATAATAAACCCCAGGAAGAGTAGCTGCTGCCTTGGCAGGAACTAATGGGGACCCATAATAAATACAAATACAGATATACATTTATTTTTCCACAAAACCTGTAAACTGTCTGGCAAAATAAAAAAAAGGTGCATAAACTGTGTTTACATTCTTTTCCCCTCCACTATTACCAATAGTAGTTTGGATAGGCAATATCTGACACACAAATGTGTTATGTTGAAGTTTGAAAGGGCCAGATAAAACCTACCCAATTACGGTCTCCCCATCAAAACAATCTCAGATAGGGGAGTGAAAGGTGTTGTATGTGGAGGATGAGGGCTGCAGTAGGTATCTCAGAGTGAACAGGTGTTGTAGAGGATGAGGGGCAGAGTATCTTGAGGAACAGGTGTTGTATGTGGAGGATCATCAGTGACACAATGGAATGAAAAGGGTGTTGCTATTACTTAGACATTTGTGCTGTAGTGTATTATCAGTATTACATTATATTATTGATCAGTAGATATCTCCTCAGTCCCAGGTGTTTTTTGGAGGATGAGGGCTGCAGTAGGTATCTCAGAGAGTGAACAGGTGTTGTATGGAGAATGAGGGCTGCAGTAGGTATCTCAGATAGGGGGAGTCAGGTGTTGTATGTGGAGGATGAGGGCTGCAGTAGATATCTCCGGGATCACAGGTTTGTGTGGAAGATGAGGCTGCAGTAGATATCTAGGGGGAGTGAACAGGTGTTGTATGTGGAGGATGAGGGCTGCAGTAGATATCAGATAGGGGGGGAATGAACAGGTTTTTGGAGGATTTATCTCATCTCTCAGGTGTTGTATGTGGAGGATGAGGGCTGCAGTAGGTATCTCAGATAGGGGGAGTGAACAGGTGTTGTATGTGGAGGATGAGGGCTGCAGTAGATATCCCAGATAGGGGGAGTGAACAGGTGTTTATGTGGAGGATGAGGGCTGCAGTAGGTATCTCAGATAGGGGGAGTGAACAGGTGTTGTATGTGGAGGATGAGGGCTGCAGTAGGTATCTCAGATAGGGGGAGTGAACAGGTGTTGTATGTGGAGGATGAGGGCTGCAGTAGGTATCTCAGATAGGGGGGAGTGAACAGGTGTTGTATGTGGAGGATGAGGGCTGCAGTAGGTATCTCAGATAGGGGGAGTGAACAGGTGTTGTATGTGGAGGATGAGGGCTGCAGTAGGTATCTCAGATAGGGGGGAGTGAACAGGTGTTGTATGTGGAGGATGAGGGCTGCAGTAGGTATCTCAGATAGGGGGAGTGAACAGGTGTTGTATGTGGAGGATGAGGGCTGCAGTAGGTATCTCAGATAGGGGGAGTGAACAGGTGTTGTATGTGGAGGATGAGGGCTGCAGTAGATATCTCAGATAGGGGGGAGTGAACAGGTGTTGTATGTGGAGGATGAGGGCTGCAGTAGGTATCTCAGATAGGGGGAGTGAACAGGTGTTGTATGTGGAGGATGAGGGCTGCAGTAGGTATCTCAGATAGGGGGAGTGAACAGGTGTTGTATGTGGAGGATGAGGGCTGCAGTAGGTATCTCAGATAGGGGGAGTGAACAGGTGTTGTATGTGGAAGATGAGGGCTGCAGTAGGTATCTCAGATAGGGGGAGTGAACAGGTGTTGTATGTGGAGGATGAGGGCTGCAGTAGATATCTCAGAGATATTAGGGGGAGTGAACAGGTGTTGTATGTGGAGGATGAGGGCTGCAGTAGGTATCTCAGATAGGGGAGTGAACAGGTGTTGTATGTGGAAGATGAGGGCTGCAGTAGATATCTCAGATAGGGGGAGTGAACAGGTGTTGTATGTGGAGGATGAGGGCTGCAGTAGGTATCTCAGATAGGTCGGGAGTGAACAGGTGTTGTATGTGGAAGATGAGGGCTGCAGTAGATATCCCAGATAGGGGGAGTGAACAGGTGTTGTATGTGGAGGATGAGGGCTGCAGTAGGTATCTCAGATAGGGGGGAGTGAACAGGTGTTGTATGTGGAGGATGAGGGCTGCAGTAGGTATCTCAGATAGGGAGGAGTGAACAGGTGTTGTATGTGGAGGATGAGGGCTGCAGTAGATATCTCAGATAGGGGGGAGTGAGGCCTAAGAGGGTTTTATAAATAAGCAACAACCAGTGGATCTTACGACGGGCAAGTCTCCTAGTGTTGGCTACATAGATGCATCTGTAAACACACACACACATAGTCACTGTTCTTGTACCAATGGCAGATAGGAGTGGTGAAATCTGACATACAAACATATACTATGAGGCTGGAGGGGATGTCTTTGCCAGCGCCCCCATTGGCATGGCAACGAAGATCAGCTCCTGGTCCCTCATCAAAGATATTGGTCGGTCACACACAAACACACATACACAGCAATGATTACATGTTTGTGACCTGTCCCAATTCACCTTCGTAACCTACACCTTAGCCAAATACATTTAAACTCAGTTTTTCACAATTCCTAACATTTAATCCTAGTAAAGATCCCCTGTTTTAGGTCATTTAGGATCACCACTTCATTTTAAGAATGTGAAATGTCAGAATAATAGTAGAGAGAATGATTTATTTCAGCTTTTATTTCAGCTTTCATCACATTCCCATTGGGGCAGAAGTTTCCATACACTCAATTTGTATTTATAATATATAGATATAGATATATAGATATAATAAACTAGAATACCCCCCAGTCACGCCCTGACCTAGTACACCATAGAGTAACAAAGGCTCTCTATGGTCAGGGCGTGACTGTACCCCCCAAAGGTGCGGACTCCGGCCGCAAAACCTGAAACCAAATGGGGAGGGTAAGGGGGGTGATTAGTGTCGGTGGCGGCTCCGGTGCGGGTCGTAACCCCCCCCCAGATCCCGGATCCGACCATGGCGCTGGGCTGAACGACGTGCCCGTACTGGGCATCGGCGGAGAGAAGGGCTCCGGCCCTGGTGCTGGGCTGATTGCCATGCCTGGACTGGTCACCGGCGCTGAGGAAGGCTCCGGCCTAGGAGCGGGACTAGACGCCGTGCCTGGACTAGACATCGGCGCAGAGGAATGTTCCTGCCATGGAGTAGGACTGGACGCCGTGCCTGGACTGTGGACCGTCGCAGGAGGTTCCGGACTGTGGACCGTCGCAGGAGGTTCCGGACTGTGGACCGTCACAGGAGGTTCCAGACTGTGGACCATCGCCGGAAGCTCTGGACTGGGGACAGTCAACAGAAGCACTGGACTGGGGACCGTCAACAGAAGCTCTGGACTGGGGACCGTCAACAGAAGCTCTGGACTGGGGACCGTCAACAGAAGCTCTGGTCTGGGGACCGTCAACAGAAGCTCTGGACTGGGGACCGTCAACAGAAGCTCTGGACTGGGGACCATCTGGGGCCGTCAACAGAAGCTCTGGACTGGGGACCGTCAACAGAAGCTCTGGACAGGGAACCGTCGCTGGAAGCTCTGGACTGGGGACCGTCAACAGAAGCTCTGGACTGGGAACCGTCAACAGAAGCTCTGGACTGGGGACCGCCAACAGAAGCTCTGGACTGGGGACCGTCGCTGGAAGCTCTGGACTGGGGACCATCAAAAGAAGCTCTGGACTGGGGACCGTCAACAGAAGCTCTGGACTGGGGACCTGGACTCAACAGCTCTGGACTGGGGAAGCTCTGGACTGGGGACCGTCAACAGAAGCTCTGGACTGGGGACCGTCAACAGAAGCTCTGGACTGGGGACCGTCAACAGAAGCTCTGGACTGGGGACCGTCAACAGAAGCTCTGGACTGGGGACCGTCAACAGAAGCTCTGGACTGGGGACCGTCAACAGAAGCTCTGGACTGGGGACCGTCAACAGAAGCTCTGGACTGGGGACCGTCAACGGAAGCTCTGGACTGGGGACCGTCAACAGAAGCTCTGGACTGGGGACCGTCAACAGAAGCTCTGGACTGGGGACCGTCAACAGAAGCTCTGGACTGGGGACCGTCAACAGAAGCTCTGGACTGGGGACCGTCAACAGAAGCTCTGGACTGGGGACCGTCAACAGAAGCTCTGGACTGGGGACCGTCGCTGGAAGCTCTGGACTGGGGACCGTCAACGGCTCTGGACTGGAAGCTCTGGACTGGGGACCGTTGCCGGAAGCTCTGGACGCCGGAAGCTCTGGACTGGGGGACCGTCAACAGAAGCTCTGGACTGGGGACCGTCAACAGAAGCTCTGGACTGGGGACCGTCAACAGAAGCTCTGGACTGGGGACCGTCGCCAGAAGCTCTGGACTGGGGACCGTCGCCAGAAGCTCTGGACTGGGGACCGTCGCTGGAAGCTCTGGACTGGGAACCGTCGTCAGAAGCTCTGGACTGGGAACCGTCACCAGAAGCTCTGGACTGGGGACCGTCAACAGAAGCTCTGGACTGGGGACCGTCGCTGGAAGCTCTGGACTGGGAACCGTCGCCAGAAGCTCTGGACTTGGGAGCGAACTGGAGGCCTGGTTCGTACAGCTGGCATCAACTGTACCGGAACAATGACACACTTCGCACAATAAGTGCGAGCAGCTGGCACAGGACGTACTGGGCTGTGAAGGCGCACTGGAGGCCTGGTGCGTATATAGCCGGCATCTATTGTACCGGAACGTTGACACACTTCGGAGCTGGCACAGGACGTACTGGGCTGTGGAGGCGCACTGGAGACCTGGTGAGTGGAGCCAGCACAGATTCCCACCCCCCAAAAGAAATTATTGGGATTTCTGTGGCCTTGGTCCCTGGTGTCGTCACTGTCCTTCCATGCTCCTTGGCGACTCCCGCCAAGGAATGGTCTCGTGTCGTCTCATGTCCCCCCAAGTCCAAAACTTCTTTACCTCCTTTTCACGCTGCTTTGTCCTCTGTTGGTGGGATATTCTGTCACGTATGTGTGGGGAGACAGACCAAGGCACAGTGGATGTTGAGTTCCACATAATTATTTAATAAAGTGAAACTTAGCAAAAACAATAAATCAATAAACTAACAATGAAACGTGACTACATGGTGCACATGCACAAAACACAAAATAATATCCCACAAACACAGGTGGGAAAAATGCCACCTAAATATGATTAGAGACAACGATTACCAGCTGCCTCTAATTGGGAATCATACAAATCACCAACATAGAAATAATAAACTGGAACCCCACATAGAAATAAAAAATTAGAATACACCCCAGTTACGCCCTGACCCACTACACCAATAAGAAAAAAAGGCTCTCTATGGTCAGGGTGTGACATGTATACAATATTTAGTTTTGCTCTAGACAATACAGAACACGAGCTACAAAATAACTAGGCTAATGTTAACTAGCCTGTGTCTATCTAAACTGGCTTGGTAACATTACCAAATTATAACGTTACATGACTAGCAGCCTGCAGACAATACACAATAAACTTGTATTGACTACGACCTAATTAAGTTGTAATAAGGTAGCTAGTTAACGATAGCTAAAAATGTTAGCTAGCTTGCCTCGCTAGCTACCGTTAGCTAGTCTGGCACACTTCATCAAAAGATTGCTACCTACACACCCAGCAATAACTTTATTGAACATCGTTAGCTAAAATATACCAGAGAGGTCATTATATTCCAGTTTATCTGGTTATACTCGCAACCACTGGTCATTGTACACCAAGCTACACCACAAGCTAGCTTTACTGTTGCTGACTTGGGGACCGACGAACTCCAATCACCTATTCCGCGTACTAGGGTCCTTCGGCAGGGCATGGCATGAACTTAATATATAATAATAATAATAATAATATATGCCATTTAGCAGACACTTTTATCCAAAGCGACTTACAGTCATGTGTGCATACATTCTACGTATGGGTGGTCCCGGGAATCAAACCGACTAGCCTGGCGTTACAAGCGCCATGCTCTACCAACTGTGCTACAGAAGGACCACAACTTTGGAGGCGAGGTCAATCTCTATAGTGCCCATGATACTCTGAAAAGCATTTTGGAAGCGATGACACAACGGAGACATATTCAATGGAGGGAAGCGATTTGGAGCTGGGCAAAAAGCTGGGCAAAAGCTGGGCAAAAGCTGGGCAAAAAGCTGGGCAAAAGCTGGGCAAAAAGCTGGGCAAAAGCTGGGCAAAAGCTGTGCAAAAAGGGGCATGATTTATTGACAAAATTGTAATCCAAACCCAAATCTTCATTAACATATTGTGACTCACCGAAATTCCAAACAAAATTTTAGACGAGACTGACTTTATGACCAAAATGATCCTACTTGCACTTTGTCGTACTTTTTTTTTTTAACAGTCAAATACATGTTTCTGACTCATGACGATGCAACAACAAGTCCATTTCAAAGGGATTAGTTGCTTTTTAGGGGTCCGTCGCTGAAGGGATACAGGTTCCAAGTTAGAAATGTAAAGTTAGTTTCAGATTGAGATTACAGTCTCTGCTGACGTGGGAACATTGTCTTTAAACTTCAATCACACTGTAATGCTGAACTTCCACGATACGGATAAAAAAATACAAATCTTATTTATCTCCTTTCGTTGTAAACAACGTAATTGTAAACAAACACTGTACAGCCTCCAAAGATGGTTAAAGCTATAGCCATTGCATCATCTATGGTTACACCTTGCATCCATAGTTTGTTGTTGTGGTATCATGGACTGTCAGTCCTTGCATCCATAGTTTGTTGTTGTGATATCATGGACTGTCAGTCCTTGCATCCATAGTTTGTTGTTGTGGTATCATGGACTGTCAGTCCTTGCATCCATAGCTTGTTGTTGTGGTATCATGGACTGTCAGTCCTTGCATCCATAGCTTGTTGTTGTGGTATCATGGACTGTCAGTCCTTGCATCCATAGCTTGTTGTTGTGGTATCATGGACTGTCAGTCCTTGCATCCATAGCTTGTTGTTGTGGTATCATGGACTGTCAGTCCTTGCATCCATAGCTTGTTGTTGTGGTATCATGGACTGTCAGTCCTTGCATCCATAGCTTGTTGTTGCGGTATCATGGACTGTCAGTCCTTGCATCCATAGCTTGTTGTTGTGGTATCATGGACTGTCAGTCCTTGCATCCATAGCTTGTTGTTGTGGTATCATGGACTGTCAGTCTTTGCATCCATAGCTTAGAGTTGTGGTATCACGGACTGTCAGTCCTTGCATCCATAGCTTGTTGTTGTGATATCATGGACTGTCAGTCCTTGCATCCATAGCTTGTTGTTGTGGTATCATGGACTGTCAGTCCTTGCATCCATAGCTTGTTGTTGTGGTATCATGGACTGTCAGTCCTTGCATCCATAGCTTGTTGTTGTGATATCATGGACTGTCAGTCCTTGCATCCATAGCTTGTTGTTTTGGTATCATGGACTGTCAGTCCTTGCATCCATAGCTTGTTGTTGTGATATCATGGACTGTCAGTCCTTGCATCCATAGCTTGTTGTTGTGATATCATGGACTGTCAGTCCTTGCATCCATAGCTTGTTCGTGTGGTATCATGGACTGTCAGTCCTTGCATCCATAGCTCTGTCTATGAACATGAGAGTGGTAACATATCTCCAGCCCCATCCCTCAGCTGTTTACCAAATCAGTAACGTGATGTCAGCTTTGTTATTATTTCAAATACATATAGTATCTCTACCACCTGTAGCCAGAGCAGTACCTTAGTATCTCTACCACCTGTAGCCAGAACAGTACCTTAGTATCTCTACCACCTGTAGCCAGAACAGTACCTTAGTATCTCTACCACCTGTAGCCAGACCAGTACCTTAGTATCTCTACCACCTGTAGCCAGAACAGTACCTTAGTATCTCTACCACCTGTAGCCAGAACAGTACCTTAGTATCTCTACCACCTGTAGCCAGACCAGTACCTTAGTATCTCTACCACCTGTAGCCAGACCAGTACCTTAGTATCTCTACCACCTGTAGCCAGACCAGTACCTTACTATCTCTACCACCTGTATCCAGAACAGTACCTTAGTATCTCTACCACCTGTAGCCAGACCTTACTATCTCTACCAACTGTAGCCAGAACAGTACCTTAGTATCTCTACCACCTGTAGCCAGAACAGTGCCTTAGTATCTCTACCACCTGTAACCAGAACAGTACATTACTATCTCTACCACCTATAGCCAGAACAGTCCTTACTATCTCTACCACCTGTATCCAGAACAGTACCTTAGTATCTGTACCACCTGTAGCCAGAACAGTACCTTAGTATCTCTACCACCTGTAGCCAGAACAGTACCTTAGTATCTCTACCACCTGTAGCCAGACCTTACTATCTCTAACCCCTGCAGCCAGAACAGTACCTTATTATCTCTACCACTTGTAGCCAGACCTTACTATCTCTACCACCTGTAGCCAGAACAGTACCTTATTATCTCTACCACCTGTAGTCAGACTTTACTATCTCTACCACCTGTAGCCAGAGCAGTACCTTAGTATCTCTACCACCTGTAGCCAGAACAGTACCTTATTATCTCTACCACCTGTAGCCAGACTTTACTATCTCTACCACCTGTAGCCAGAGCAGTACCTTAGTATCTCTACCACCTGTAGCCAGAACAGTACCTTAGTATCTCTACCACCTGTAGCCAGACCTTACTATCTCTACCAACTGTAGCCAGAACAGTGCCTTAGTATCTCTACCAACCGTAGCCAGATCAGTACCTTACTATCTCTACCACCTGTAGCCAGAACAGTGCCTTAGTATCTCTACCACCTGTAGCCAGACAAGTACCTTACTATCTCTACCACCTGTAGCCAGACCTTACTATCTCTACCACCTGTAGCCAGACCTTACTATCTCTACCAACTGTAGCCAGATCAGTACCTTACTATCTCTACCACCTGTAGCCAGAACATTACCTTATTATCTCTACCACCTGTAGCCAGACAAGTACCTTACTATCTCTACCACCTGTAGCCAGACAAGTACCTTACTATCTCTACCACCTGTAGCCAGAACAGTACCTTAGTATCTATACCACCTGTTGCCAGAACAGTACCTTAGTATCTCTACCACCTGTAGCCAGAACAGTACCTTAGTATCTCTACCACCTGTAGCCAGACCTTACTATCTCTACCTTATCTCTACCACCAGCAGCCAGAACAGTACCTTACTATCTCTACCCCTGCAGCCAGAACAGTACCTTATTATCTCTACCACCTGTAGCCAGACCTTACTATCTCTACCAACTGTAGCCAGAGCAGTACCTTACTATCTCTACCACCTGTAGCCAGAACAGTGCCTTAGTATCTCTACCACCTGTAACCAGAACAGTACATTACTATCTCTACCACCTATAGCCAGAACAGTCCTTACTATCTCTACCCCTGTAGCCAGAACAGTACCTTAGTATCTCTACCACCAGTAGCCAGACCTTACTATCTCTACCACCTGTAGCCAGAACAGTACCTTAGTATCTCTACCACCTGTAGCCAGAACAGTGCCTTAGTATCTCTACCACCTGTAACCAGAACAGTACATTACTATCTCTACCACCTATAGCCAGAACAGTCCTTACTATCTCTACCACCTGTATCCAGAACAGTACCTTAGTATCTGTACCACCTGTAGCCAGAACAGTACCTTAGTATCTCTACCACCTGTAGCCAGAACAGTACCTTAGTATCTCTACCACCTGTAGCCAGACCTTACTATCTCTAACCCCTGCAGCCAGAACAGTACCTTATTATCTCTACCACCTGTAGCCAGACCTTACTATCTCTACCACCTGTAGCCAGAACAGTACCTTACTATCTCTACCACCTGTAGCCAGACCTTACTATCTCTACCACCTGTAGCCAGACAGTACCTTAGTATCTCTACCAACTGTATCCAGAACAGTACCTTAGTATCTCTACCACCTGTAGCCAGACCTTACTATCTCTACCACCTGTAGCCAGAACAGTACCTTAGTATCTCTACCACCTGTATCCAGAACAGTACCTTAGTATCTGTACCACCTGTAGCCAGAACAGTACCTTAGTATCTCTACCACCTGTAGCCAGAACAGTACCTTAGTATCTCTACCACCTGTAGCCAGACCTTACTATCTCTACCCCCTGCAGCCAGAACAGTACCTTATTATCTCTACCACCTGTAGCCAGACCTTACTATCTCTACCACCTGTAGCCAGAACAGTACCTTATTATCTCTACCACCTGTAGCCAGACCTTACTATCTCTACCACCTGTAGCCAGAACAGTACCTTAGTATCTCTACCACCTGTATCCAGAACAGTACCTTAGTATCTCTACCACCTGTAGCCAGACTTTACTATCTCTACCACCTGTAGCCAGAGCAGTACCTTAGTATCTCTACCACCTGTAGCCAGAACAGTACCTTAGTATCTCTACCACCTGTAGCCAGACCTTACTATCTCTACCAACTGTAGCCAGAACAGTGCCTTAGTATCTCTACCAACCGTAGCCAGATCAGTACCTTACTATCTCTACCACCTGTAGCCAGAACAGTGCCTTAGTATCTCTACCAACTGTAGCCAGATCAGTACCTTACTATCTCTACCACCTGTAGCCAGAACAGTACCTTAGTATCTCTACCACCTGTAGCCATACCTTACTATCTCTACCACCTGTAGCCAGAACAGTGCCTTACTATCTCTACCACCTGTAGCCAGAACAGTACCTTAGTATCTCTACCACCTGTAGCCAGACAAGTACCTTACTATCTCTACCACCTGTAGCCAGAACAGTACCTTAGTATCTATACCACCTGTTGCCAGAACAGTACCTTAGTATCTCTACCACCTGTAGCCAGAACAGTACCTTAGTATCTCTACCACCTGTAGCCAGACCTTACTATCTCTACCCCTGCAGCCAGAACAGTACATTATTATCTCTACCACCTGTAGCCAGACCTTACTATCTCTACCAACTGTAGCCAGAGCAGTACCTTACTATCTCTACCACCTGTAGCCAGAACAGTGCCTTAGTATCTCTACCACCTGTAACCAGAACAGTACATTACTATCTCTACCACCTATAGCCAGAACAGTCCTTATTATCTCTACCCCTGCAGCCAGAACAGTACCTTAGTATCTCTACCACCTGTAGCCAGACCTTACTATCTCTACCACCTGTAGCCAGAACAGTACCTTAGTATCTCTACCGCCAGTAGCCAGACCTTACTATCTCTACCACCTGTAGCCAGAACAGTACCTTAGTATCTCTACCACCTGTAGCCAGAACAGTACCTTAGTATCTCTACCACCTGTAGCCAGAACAGTGCCATAGCATCTCTACCACCTGTAACCAGAACAGTACATTACTATCTCTACCACCTATAGCCAGAACAGTCCTTACTATCTCTACCACCTGTATCCAGAACAGTACCTTAGTATCTGTACCACCTGTAGCCAGAACAGTACCTTAGTATCTCTACCACCTGTAGCCAGAACAGTACCTTAGTATCTCTACCACCTGTAGCCAGACCTTACTATCTCTAACCCCTGCAGCCAGAACAGTACCTTATTATCTCTACCACCTGTAGCCAGACCTTACTATCTCTACCACCTGTAGCCAGAACAGTACCTTAGTATCTCTACCACCTGTAGCCAGACCTTACTATCTCTACCAACTGTAGCCAGATCAGTACCTTACTATCTCTACCACCTGTAGCCAGAACAGTGCCTTAGTATCTCTACCACCTGTAGCCAGACAAGTACTTTACTATCTCTACCACCTGTAGCCAGAGCAGTACCTTAGTATCTCTACCACCTGTAGCCAGAACAGTACCTTAGTATCTCTACCACCTGTAGCCAGACCTTACTATCTCTACCAACTGTAGCCAGAACAGTGCCTTAGTATCTCTACCAACCGTAGCCAGATCAGTACCTTACTATCTCTACCACCTGTAGCCAGAACAGTGCCTTAGTATCTCTACCAACTGTAGCCAGATCAGTACCTTACTATCTCTACCACCTGTAGCCAGAACAGTACCTTAGTATCTCTACCACCTGTAACCATACCTTACTATCTCTACCAACTGTAGCCAGATCAGTACCTTACTATCTCTACCACCTGTAGCCAGAACAGTGCCTTACTATCTCTACCACCTGTAGCCAGAGCAGTACCTTACTATCTCTACCACCTGTAGACAGAACAGTACCTTAGTATCTCTACCACCTGTAGCCTGAACAGTACCTTATTATCTCTACCACCTGCAGCCAGAACAGTACCTTAGTATCTCTACCACCTGTTGCCAGAACAGTACCTTAGTATCTCTACCACCTGTAGCCAGACCTTACTATCTCTACCCCCTGCAGCCAGAACAGTACCTTAGTATCTCTACCACCTGTAGCCAGACCTTACTATCTCTACCAACTGTATCCAGAACAGTACCTTAGTATCTGTACCACCTGTAGCCAGAACAGTACCTTAGTATCTCTACCACCTGTAGCCAGACCTTACTATCTCTACCACCTGTAGCCAGAACAGTACCTTAGTATCTCTACCGCCAGTAGCCAGACCTTACTATCTCTACCACCTGTAGCCAGAACAGTACCTTAGTATCTCTACCACCTGTAGCCAGACCTTAGTATCTCTACCACCTGTAGCCAGAACAGTACCTTACTATCTCTACCACCTGTAGCCAGAACAGTACCTTAGTATCTCTACCACCTGTTGCCAGAACAGTACCTTAGTATCTCTACCACCTGTAGCCAGAACAGTACCTTAGTATCTCTACCACCTGTAGCCAGAACAGTACCTTAGTATCTCTACCACCTGTAGCCAGAACAGTACCTTAGTATCTCTACCACCTGTAGCCAGAACAGTACCTTAGTATCTCTACCACCTGTAGCCAGAACAGTACCTTAGTATCTCTACCACCTGTAGCCAGAACAGTACCTTAGTATCTCTACCACCTGTAACCAGAACAGTACCTTACTATCTCTACCACCTGTAGCCAGACCTTACTATCTCTACCAACTGTAGCCAGAACAGTACCTTAGTATCTCTACCACCTGTAGCCTGAACAGTACCTTATTATCTCTACCACCTGTAGCCAGACCTTACTATCTCTACCACCTGTAGCCAGAACAGTACCTTAGTATCTCTACCACCTGTAGCCAGAACAGTACCTTATTATCTCTACCACCTGTAGCCAGACAGTACTATCTCTACCACCTGTAGCCAGAACAGTACCTTATTATCTCTACCACCTGTAGCCAGACGTTACTATCTCTACCACTTGTAGCCAGAGCAGTACCTTAGTATCTCTACCACCTGTAGCCAGAACAGTACCTTATTATCTCTACCACCTGTAGCCAGACTTTACTATCTCTACCACCTGTAGCCAGAGCAGTACCTTAGTATCTCTACCACCTGTAGCCAGAACAGTACCTTAGTATCTCTACCACCTGTAGCCAGACCTTACTATCTCTACCAACTGTAGCCAGAACAGTGCCTTAGTATCTCTACCACCGTAGCCAGATCAGTACCTTATTATCTCTACCACCTGTAGCCAGACCTTACTATCTCTACCACCTGTAGCCAGATCAGTACCTTAGTATCTCTACCACCTGTAGCCAGAACAGTACCTTAGTATCTCTACCACCTGTAGCCAGAACAGTACCTTAGTATCTCTACCACCTGTAGCCTGAACAGTACCTTAGTATCTCTACCACCTGTTGCCAGAACAGTACCTTAGTATCTCTACCACCTGTAGCCAGAACAGTACCTTAGTATCTCTACCACCTGTAGCCAGAACAGTACCTTAGTATCTCTACCACCTGTAGCCAGAACAGTACCTTAGTATCTCTACCACCTGTAGCCAGAACAGTACCTTAGTATCTCTACCACCTGTAGCCAGAACAGTACCTTAGTATCTCTACCACCTGTAGCCAGAACAGTACCTTAGTATCTCTACCACCTGTATCCAGAACAGTACCTTAGTATCTCTACCACCTGTAGCCAGACCTTACTATCTCTACCAACTGTATCCAGAACAGTACCTTAGTATCTCTACCACCTGTAGCCTGAACAGTACCTTATTATCTCTACCACCTGTAGCCAGACCTTTACTATCTCTACCACCTGTAGCCAGAACAGTACCTTAGTATCTCTACCACCTGTAGCCAGAACAGTACCTTATTATCTCTACCACCTGTAGCCAGACCTTACTATCTCTACCACCTGTAGCCAGAACAGTACCTTATTATCTCTACCACCTGTAGCCAGACGTTACTATCTCTACCACCTGTAGCCAGAGCAGTACCTTAGTATCTCTACCACCTGTAGCCAGAACAGTACCTTATTATCTCTACCACCTGTAGCCAGACTTTACTATCTCTACCACCTGTAGCCAGAGCAGTACCTTAGTATCTCTACCACCTGTAGCCAGAACAGTACCTTAGTATCTCTACCACCTGTAGCCAGACCTTACTATCTCTACCAACTGTAGCCAGAACAGTGCCTTAGTATCTCTACCAACCGTAGCCAGATCAGTACCTTACTATCTCTACCACCTGTAGCCAGAACAGTGCATTAGTATCTCTACCAACTGTAGCCAGATCAGTACCTTACTATCTCTACCACCTGTAGCCAGAACAGTACCTTAGTATCTCCACCACCTGTAGCCATACCTTAGTATCTCTACCAACTGTAGCCAGATCAGTCAGTACCTTACTATCTCTACCACCTGTAGCCAGAACAGTGCCTTACTATCTCTACCACCTGTAGCCAGAACAGTACCTTAGTATCTCTACCACCTGTAGCCAGACAAGTACCTTACTATTTCTACCACCTGTATCCAGAACAGTACCTTAGTATCTGTACCACCTGTAGCCAGAACAGTACCTTAGTATCTCTACCACCTGTAGCCAGACCAGTACCTTAGTATCTCTACCACCTGTAGCCAGACCTTACTATCTCTACCCCCTGCAGCCAGAACAGTACCTTATTATCTCTACCACCTGTAGCCAGACCTTACTATCTCTACCACCTGTAGCCAGAGCAGTACCTTACTATCTCTACCACCTGTAGCCAGAACAGTACCTTAGTATCTCTACCACCTGTATCCAGAACAGTACCTTAGTATCTCTACCACCTGTAGCCAGAACAGTACCTTAGTATCTCTACCACCTGTAGCCAGACCTTACTATCTCTACCACCTGTAGCCAGAACAGTACCTTAGTATCTCTACCACCAGTAGCCAGACCTTACTATCTCTACCACCTGTAGCCAGAACAGTACCTTAGTATCTCTACCACCTGTAGCCAGAACAGTACCTTAGTATCTCTACCACCTGTAGCCAGAACAGTACCTTAGTATCTCTACCACCTGTAGCCAGAACAGTACCTTAGTATCTCTACCACCTGTAGCCAGAACAGTACCTTAGTATCTCTACCACCTGTAGCCAGAACAGTACCTTAGTATCTCTACCACCTGTAGCCAGAACAGTACCTTAGTATCTCTACCACCTGTAGCCAGAACAGTACCTTAGTATCTCTACCACCTGTAGCCAGACCTTACTATCTCTACCCCCTGCAGCCAGAACAGTACCTTATTATCTCTACCACCTGTAGCCAGACCTTACTATCTCTACCACCTGTAGCCAGAGCAGTACCTTACTATCTCTACCACCTGTAGCCAGAACAGTACCTTAGTATCTCTACCACCTGTAACCAGAACAGTACCTTAGTATCTCTACCACCTGTAGCCAGAACAGTACCTTATTATCTCTACCACCTGCAGCCAGAACAGTACCTTAGTATCTCTACCACCTGTAGCCAGACCTTACTATCTCTACCACCTGTAGCCAGAACAGTACCTTAGTATCTCTACCACCTGTAGCCAGACCTTACTATCTCTACCACCTGTAGCCAGAACAGTACCTTAGTATCTCTACCACCTGTAGCCAGAACAGTACCTTAGTATCTCTACCACCTGTAGCCAGAACAGTACCTTAGTATCTCTACCACCTGTAGCCTGAACAGTACCTTAGTATCTCTACCACCTGTTGCCAGAACAGTACCTTAGTATCTCTACCACCTGTAGCCAGAACAGTACCTTAGTATCTCTACCACCTGTAGCCAGAACAGTACCTTAGTATCTCTACCACCTGTATCCAGAACAGTACCTTACTATCTCTACCACCTGTAGCCAGACCTTACTATCTCTACCAACTGTAGCCAGAACAGTACCTTAGTATCTCTACCACCTGTAGCCTGAACAGTACCTTATTATCTCTACCACCTGTAGCCAGCCAGACCTTACTATCTCTACCACCTGTATCCTGAACAGTACCTTAGTATCTCTACCACCTGTAGCCAGAACAGTACCTTAGTATCTCTACCACCTGTAGCCTGAACAGTACCTTAGTATCTCTACCACCTGTATCCAGAACAGTACCTTACTATCTCTACCACCTGTAGCCAGACCTTACTATCTCTACCAACTGTAGCCTGAACAGTACCTTAGTATCTCTACCACCTGTAGCCAGAACAGTACCTTATTATCTCTACCACCTGTAGCCAGACTTTACTATCTCTACCACCTGTAGCCAGAGCAGTACCTTAGTATCTCTACCACCTGTAGCCAGAACAGTACCTTATTATCTCTACCACCTGTAGCCAGACTTTACTATCTCTACCACCTGTAGCCAGAGCAGTACCTTAGTATCTCTACCACCTGTAGCCAGAACAGTACCTTAGTATCTCTACCACCTGTAGCCAGACCTTACTATCTCTACCAACTGTAGCCAGAACAGTGCCTTAGTATCTCTACCAACCGTAGCCAGAGCAGTACCTTACTATCTCTACCACCTGTAGCCAGAACAGTGCCTTAGTATCTCTACCAACTGTAGCCAGATCAGTACCTTACTATCTCTACCACCTGTAGCCAGAACAGTACCTTAGTATCTCCACCACCTGTAGCCATACCTTAGTATCTGTACCACCTGTAGCCAGAACAGTACCTTAGTATCTCTACCACCTGTAACCAGACCTTAGTATCTCTACCACCTGTATCCAGAACAGTACCTTAGTATCTCTACCACCTGTTGCCAGACCTTAGTATCTCTACCACCTGTAGCCTGAACAGTACCTTATTATCTCTACCACCTGTAGCCAGAACAGTACCTTAGTATCTCTACCACCTGTAGCCAGACCTTACTATCTCTACCACCTGTATCCAGAACAGTACCTTAGTATCTCTACCACCTGTATCCAGAACAGTACCTTAGTATCTCTACCACCTGTAACCAGAACAGTACCTTAGTATCTCTACCACCTGTAGCCAGAACAGTACCTTAGTATCTCTACCACCTGTAGCCAGAACAGTACCTTAGTATCTCTACCACCTGTAGCCAGAACATTACCTTATTATCTCTACCACCTGTAGCCAGACAAGTACCTTACTATCTCTACCACCTGTTGCCAGAACAGTACCTTTGTATCTCTACCACCTGTAGCCAGAACAGTACCTTAGTATCTCTACCACCTGTAGCCAGACCTTACTATCTCTACCCCCTGCAGCCAGAACAGTACCTTATTATCTCTACCACCTGTAGCCAGACCTTACTATCTCTACCAACTGTAGCCAGAGCAGTACCTTACTATCTCTACCACCTGTAGCCAGAACAGTGCCTTAGTATCTCTACCACCTGTAACCAGAACAGTACATTACTATCTCTAGCACCTATAGCCAGAACAGTCCTTACTATCTCTACCCCTGCAGCCAGAACAGTACCTTAGTATCTCTACCACCTGTAGCCAGACCTTACTATCTCTACCACCTGTAGCCAGAACAGTACCTTAGTATCTCTACCGCCTGTAGCCAGACCTTACTATCTCTACCACCTGTAGCCAGAACAGTACCTTAGTATCTCTACCACCTGTAGCCAGAACAGTACCTTAGTATCTCTACCACCTGTAGCCAGAACAGTACCTTAGTATCTCTACCACCTGTAGCCAGAACAGTACCTTAGTATCTCTACCACCTGTTGCCAGAACAGTACCTTAGTATCTCTACCACCTGTAGACAGAACAGTACCTTAGTATCTCTACCACCTGTAGCCTGAACAGTACCTTAGTATCTCTACCACCTGTATCCAGAACAGTACCTTACTATCTCTACCACCTGTAGCCAGACCTTACTATCTCTACCAACTGTAGCCAGAACAGTACCTTAGTATCTCAACCACCTGTAGCCTGAACAGTACCTTAGTATCTCTACCACCTGTTGCCAGAACAGTACCTTAGTATCTCTACCACCTGTAGCCAGAACAGTACCTTAGTATCTCTACCACCTGTAGCCAGACAAGTACCTTACTATCTCTACCACCTGTAGCCAGAACAGTACCTTAGTATCTCTACCACCTGTTGCCAGAACAGTACCTTAGTATCTCTACCACCTGTAGCCAGAACAGTACCTTAGTATCTCTACCACCTGTAGCCAGACCTTACTATCTCTACCCCCTGCAGCCAGAACAGTACCTTATTATCTCTACCACCTGTAGCCAGACCTTACTATCTCTACCAACTGTAGCCAGAGCAGTACCTTACTATCTCTACCACCTGTAGCCAGAACAGTGCCTTAGTATCTCTACCACCTGTAACCAGAACAGTACATTACTATCTCTACCACCTATAGCCAGAACAGTCCTTACTATCTCTACCACCTGTAGCCAGAACAGTACCTTAGTATCTCTACCACCTGTAGCCAGAACAGTACCTTAGTATCTCTACCACCTGTAGCCAGAACAGTACCTTAGTATCTCTACCACCTGTAGCCAGAACAGTACCTTAGTATCTCTACCACCTGTAACCAGAACAGTACCTTAGTATCTCTACCACCTGTAGCCAGAACAGTACCTTAGTATCTCTACCACCTGTATCCAGAACAGTACCTTAGTATCTCTACCACCTGTAGCCAGAACAGTACCTTAGTATCTCTACCACCTGTATCCAGAACAGTACCTTAGTATCTCTACCACCTGTAGCCAGACCTTACTATCTCTACCAACTGTATCCAGAACAGTACCTTAGTATCTCTACCACCTGTAGCCAGAACAGTACCTTAGTATCTGTACCACCTGTATCCAGAACAGTACCTTAGTATCTGTACCACCTGTAGCCAGAACAGTACCTTAGTATCTCTACCACCTGTAGCCAGAACAGTACCTTAGTATCTGTACCACCTGTAGCCAGAACAGTACCTTACTATCTCTACCACCTGTAGCCAGAACAGTACCTTAGTATCTCTACCACCTGTAGCCAGAACAGTACCTTAGTATCTCTACCACCTGTAGCCAGAACAGTACCTTAGTATCTCTACCACCTGTAGCCAGACCTTACTATCTCTACCCCCTGCAGCCAGAACAGTACCTTATTATCTCTACCACCTGTAGCCAGACCTTACTATCTCTACCACCTGTAGCCAGAGCAGTACCTTACTATCTCTACCACCTGTAGCCAGAACAGTGCCTTAGTATCTCTACCACCTGTAACCAGAACAGTACATTACTATCTCTACCACCTATAGCCAGAACAGTCCTTACTATCTCTACCACCTGTAGCCAGAACAGTACCTTAGTATCTCTACCACCTGTAGCCAGAACAGTACCTTAGTATCTCTACCACCTGTAGCCTGAACAGTACCTTAGTATCTCTACCACCTGTTGCCAGAACAGTACCTTAGTATCTCTACCACCTGTAACCAGAACAGTACCTTAGTATCTCTACCACCTGTAGCCAGAACAGTACCTTAGTATCTCTACCACCTGTAGCCAGAACAGTACCTTAGTATCTCTACCACCTGTAGCCAGAACAGTACCTTAGTATCTCTACCACCTGTAGCCAGACCTTACTATCTCTACCACCTGTAGCCAGAACAGTACCTTAGTATCTCTACCACCTGTATCCAGAACAGTACCTTAGTATCTCTACCACCTGTAGCCAGAACAGTACCTTAGTATCTCTACCACCTGTATCCAGAACAGTACCTTAGTATCTCTACCACCTGTAGCCAGAACAGTACCTTAGTATCTCTACCACCTGTAGCCAGAACAGTACCTTAGTATCTCTACCACCTGTATCCAGAACAGTACCTTAGTATCTCTACCACCTGTATCCAGAACAGTACCTTAGTATCTCTACCACCTGTAGCCAGAACAGTACCTTAGTATCTCTACCACCTGTAGCCAGAACAGTACCTTAGTATCTCTACCACCTGTAGCCAGAGCAGTACCTTACTATCTCTACCACCTGTATCCAGAACAGTACCTTAGTATCTCTACCACCTGTAGCCAGAACAGTACCTTAGTATCTCTACCACCTGTATCCAGAACAGTACCTTAGTATCTGTACCACCTGTAGCCAGAACAGTACCTTAGTATCTGTACCACCTGTAGCCAGAACAGTACCTTAGTATCTCTACCACCTGTAGCCAGACCTTACTATCTCTACCACCTGTATCCAGAACAGTACCTTAGTATCTCTACCACCTGTTGCCAGACCTTACTATTACATTTACATTTAAGTCATTTAGCAGACGCTCTTATCCAGAGCGACTTACAAATTGGTGCATTCACCTTATGACATCCAGTAGAACAGTCACTTTACAATAGTGCATCTAAATCTTAAAGGGGGGTGGGAAGGATTACTTATCCTATCCAAGGTATTCCTTAAAGAGCTGGGGTTTCAGGTGTCTCCGGAAGGTGGTGATTGACTCCGCTGTCCTGGCGTCGTGAGGGAGTTTGTTCCACCATTGGGGGGCCAGAGCAGCGAACAGTTTTGACTGGGCTGAGCGGGAACTGTACTTCCTCAGTGGTAGGGAGGCGAGCAGGCCAGAGGTGGATGAACGCAGTGCCCTTGTTTGGGTGTAGGGCCTGATCAGAGCCTGGAGGTACTGAGGTGCCGTTCTACCCTCACAGCTCCTAGGCAAGCACCATGGTCTTGTAGCGGACACTAGCTTCAACTGGAAGCCAGTGGAGAGAGCCTGTAGCCAGAGCAGTACCTTACTATCTCTACCACCTGTAGCCAGAACAGTACCTTAGTATCTCTACCGCCTGTAGCCAGTCCTTACTATCTCTACCACCTGTAGCCAGAACAGTACCTTAGTATCTCTACCACCTGTATCCAGAACAGTACCTTAGTATCTCTACCACCTGTAGCCTGAACAGTACCTTACTATCTCTACCAACTGTATCCAGAACAGTACCTTAGTATCTGTACCACCTGTAGCCAGAACAGTACCTTAGTATCTCTACCACCTGTAGCCAGACCTTAGTATCTCTACCACCTGTATCCAGAACAGTACCTTAGTATCTCTACCACCTGTTGCCAGACCTTAGTATCTCTACCACCTGTAGCCTGAACAGTACCTTATTATCTCTACCACCTGTAGCCAGAAAAGTACCTTAGTATCTCTACCACCTGTTGCCAGACCTTACTATCTCTACCACCTGTAGCCAGAACAATACCTTAGTACCTCTACCACCTGTAGCCAACAACATATTGATGCATTAGTATCTAAGATGGGGAGAATTCTGTCTATAATAAAGCGCTGCTCTGCCTTCTTAACAACACTATCAACAAGGCAGGTCCTACAGGCCCTAGTTTCTACCTTCTTAACAACACTATCAACAAGGCAGGTCCTACAGGCCCTAGTTTCTACCTTCTTAACAACACTATCAACAAGGCAGGTCCAACAGGCCCTAGTTTCTACCTTCTTAACAACACTATCAACAAGGCAGGTCCTACAGGCCCTAGTTTCTACCTTCTTAACAACACTATCAACAAGGCAGGTCCTACAGGCCCTAGTTTCTACCTTCTTAACAACACTATCAACAAGGCAAGTCCTACAGGCCCAAGTTTTGTCGCAGTCGTCTTTGACTACTGTTCAGTCATGTGGTCAGGTGCCACAAAAAAAGTACTTTGGAAAATTGCAATTGGCTCAGAACAGGGCAGCATGGCTGGCTCTTGGATGAACACAGAGATTTTCATTATTTATATGCATGTCAATCTCTCCTAGCTGAAAGAGATTGACTTCATCACTACTTTTATTTATAAGCTATTGACATTTTGAATCCACTGAGCTGTCTGAACAACTGGCACAAAGCTCGGACACCCATGCATACCCCACAAGACATGCCACAGAAGGTCTCTTCACAGTCTCCAAGTCCATAACAGACTATCGGAGGTGCACAGTACTACATAGAGCCATGACTACATGGAACTCTATTCCACAGTACTACATAGTGCCATGACAACATGGAACTCTATTCCACAGTACTGCATAGAGCCATGACTACATGGAACTCTATTCCACAGTACTGCATAGAGCCATGACTACATGGAACTCTATTCCACAGTACTACATAGTGCCATGACAACATGGAACTCTATTCCAGCCAGTACTGCTATTCCACAGAGCCATGACAACATGGAACTCTATTCCACAGTACTGCAGTCATGACTACATGGAACTCTATTCCACAGTATGACTGACAAATGGAACTCTATTCCACAGTACTGCATAGAGCCATGACTAAATGGAACTCTATTCCACAGTACTACATAGAGCCATGACTACATGGAACTCTATTCCACAGTACTACATAGAGCCATGACTACATGGAACTCTATTCCACAGTACTACATAGAGCCATGACTACATGTAACTCTATTCCACAGTACTACATAATGCCATGACTACATGGAACTCTACTCCACATCAGGTAACTGATGCAGCAGTAGAATCAGATTAAAAAAATACACCTTATGGAACAACGGGGACCGTGGAGCAACACACACACACACACACACACACACACACACACACACACACACACACACACACACACACACACACACACACACACACACACACACACACACACACACAAACACACACACACACACACACACACACACACACACACACACACACACACACACACACACACACACACACACACACACACACACACACACGATAACATACGCACTATACACACACATCAATTTAGTACTGTAGATATGTGGTAGTGGTGGAGTAGGGGCCTGAGGGCACACAGTGTGTTGTGAAATCTGTGAAAGGTATTGTTGTAACGGCGTTCATCTGTTGTTAGGAGAGTCGGACCAAAATGCAGCGTGGTGGTTACTCATGTTCTTTAATGAAACTTAGACGATACATGAAATAACTATAAATAAATACAAAACAACAAACGGAACGTGAAAACCTATACAGCCTGTCTGGTGAACAACTAACACAGAGACAGGAACAATCACCCACAAAATACACAGTGAAACCCAGGCTACCTAAATATGGTTCCCAATCAGAGACAACGAGAATCACCTGACTCTGATTGAGAACCGCCTCAGGCAGCCAAGCAGCCTATGCTAGACACCCCTACTCTGCCGCAATCCCAATACCTACTAAACCCCAATACAAAAACACACCACAAAATAAACCCATGTCACACCCTGGCCTGACCAAAATAATAACGAAAACACAAAATACTAAGACCAAGGCGTGACAGAACCCCCCCCCCCAAGGTGCGGAATCCCGGCCGCACACCTAAACCCATAGGGGAGGGTCCGGGTGGGCGTCTGTCCAAGGTTGCGGCTCCGGCTCGGGACGTGGACCCCACTCCAACCAAGTCTTAATCCCCCTGTAACGCGTCCCTTGATTGGCGACCCTCGCCGCCGACCTTGGCCTAATAACCCTCACCAAGGACCCCACTGGACTGAGGGGCAGCTCGGGACTGAGGTGGAAGTTCGGGACTGAGGGGAAGCCCGGGACTGAGGCGAAGCCCGGGACTGAGGGGAAGCCCGGGACTGAGAGGAAGCCCAGTACTGAGAGGAAGCCCAGTACTGAGAGGAAGCTCAGGCAGGTAGTTGGCTCCGGCAGATCCTGGCTGGCTGGCGGATCTGGAAGAGTCTGGTTGACTGGCAGATCTGGAAGAATCTGGTTGACTGGCAGATCTGGAAGAATCTGGTTGACTGGCGGATCTGGAAGATCATGGCTGACTGGCGGAGCTGGCAGCTCTGGCTCTAGCTGCTCTGGCTGCTCCATGCAGACTGGCAGCTCTGGCTGCTCCATGCAGACTGGCAGCTCTGGCTGCTCCATGCTGCTCCATGCAGACTGGCAGCTCTGGCTGCTCCATGCAGACTGGCAGCTTTGCTCCATGCAGACTGGCAGCTCTGGCTGCTCCATGCAGACTGGCAGCTCTGGCTGCTCCATGCAGACTGGACTGCAGCTCTGGCTGCTCCATGCAGACTGGCAGCTCTGGCTGCTCCATGCAGAATGGCATATCTGGCTGCTCCATGCAGACTGGCATCTCTGGCTGCTCCATGCAGACTGGCAGCTCTGGCTGCTCCATGCAGACTGGCAGCTCTGGCTGCTCCATGCAGACTGGCAGCTCTGGCTGCTCCATGCAGGCAGGAGACTCCAGCAGCGCAGGAGAGGAGGAAAGCTCTGGCTGCGCTAAACAGGCGGGAGACTCCGGCAGCGCAGGAGAGGAGGACAGCGCTGGCTGCGCTGAACAGGCGAGGCACACTGAAGGCCTGGTGCGTGGTGCTGGAACTGGTGGTACTGGATCGAGGACACGCACAGGAAGCCTTGTGCGGGGAGCTGCCACCGGAGGACTGGTGTGTGGAGGTGGCTCTGGATAGACCGGACCGTGCAGGCGCACTGGAGCTCTTGAGCACCAAGCCTGCCCAACCTTACCTGGCTCGCTCCTGTGTGATGCCCACTCTAGACCCCCCGTCTCAGCCAATTTATGCTGCAAGTTTATGTGTCGGGGGCTGGTATGTACTTCCGCACTGGGCTAATGCACGGAGGACCGCCCTAGGACATGTGGACTACCTGACATCGTGCGCTCCATAGCCCATAACTGACGGTGCATGCCTGGTCTCTCAAGACCATGCCCCATCTTGGTCATGTTCTGTTATAAAGCACAGGGAGTTTGCGCCTTTCAGGTCTCCTACCTGGCTGTTTGGGGTTTTATACAGCCATATCAGCCCTGTGAGCCACCCCCAATACACTCCCTGTGAGCCACCCCCCAATTTTTGGGGCTGACTCTCAGGCTTCCATCCGCGTCGTCGTGCTGCCTCTTCATACCAGCGCCTCTCCGCTTTCGTCGCCTCCAGTTCTTCCTTGGGGCGGCGATATTCTTCAGGCTGTGCCCATGGTCCTTTTCCATCCAATATCTCTTCCCAAGTCCAGAAGTCCTTTGATCGCTGCTCCTCACGATTAACACGGGGAGTTGGCTCAGGTCTGTCTCCTGACTCTGCCACACTCTCCCTGAGCCTCCCCCAATAAATTTTTGGGGCTGACTTTCGGGCTTCCTTGCCAACCGTGTTCCCTCGTATCGTTGGCTCCTCTCTCCGGCTGCCTCTGCTCTCCTAAGTGCCTCCATCTGTTCCCATGGGAGGCGATCTCTTCGAGCCAGTATCTCCTCCCAAGTGTAACAACCCTTGCCATCCAACAGGGTCTTCCCATGTCCATTCCTCCTTTCGCTGCTTCTGCTGTCGCTGCCTGTTACCACGCTGCTTGGTCCGTGTGTGGTGGGTGATTCTGTAACAGCGTTCGTCTGTTGAAGGAGAGTCGGGACCAAAATGCAGCGTGGTGGTTACTCATG
>NC_068445.1:46092220-46109720 GCF_023373465.1 Oncorhynchus keta | reverse complement strand
GCAACACCAAGGAGAGCCGTTGTCCATCCCCATGTCTGTCTGCACATCCCCTTGTTGTCATATCCTTCCTGTCCGTCCCCAGCACCCAGTAGAGTCCCTGTCCGTCCCCCAGCACCCAGTACAGTCCCTGACTGTCCCCTAGCACCCAGTAGAGTCCCTGACTGTCCCCCAGCACCCAGTAGAGTCCCTGACTGTCCCCCAGCACCCAGTAGAGTCCGTGACTGTCCCCCAGCACCCAGTAGAGTCCCTGTCCGTCCCCCAGCACCCAGTAGAGTCCCTGACTGTCCCCCAGCACCCAGTAGAGTCCCTGACTGTCCCCCAGCACCCAGTAGAGTCCCTGACTGTCCCCAGCACCCAGTAGAGAGTCCCCCAGCACCCAGTAGAGTCCCTGTCCCCCAGCACCCAGTAGAGTCCCTGACTGTCCCCCAGCTCACAGTAGAGTCCCTGACTGTCCCCCAGCACCCAGTAGAGTACCTGTCCGTCCCCCAGCACCCAGTAGAGTCCCTGACTGTCCCCCAGCACCCAGTAGAGTCCCTGACTGTCCCCCAGCACCCAGTAGAGTCCCTGACTGTCCCCCAGCAGCCAGTAGATTACCTGTCCGTCCCCCAGCACCCAGTAGAGTCCCTGACTGTCCCCCAGCACCCAGTAGAGTCCCTGACTGTCCCCCAGCACCCAGTAGAGTACCTGTCCGTCCCCCAGCACCCAGTAGAGTAACTGTCCGTCCCCCAGCACCCAGTAGAGTCCCTGACTGTCCCCCAGCACCCAGTAGAGTCCCTGACTGTCCCCCAGCACCCAGTAGAGTACCTGTCCGTCCCCCAGCACCCAGTAGAGTCCCTGACTGTCCCCCAGCACCCAGTAGAGTCCCTGTCCGTCCCCCAGCACCCAGTAGAGTCCCTGACTGTCCCCCAGCACCCAGTAGAGTCCCTGACTGTCCCCCAGCACCCAGTAGAGTCCCTGACTGTCCCCCAGCACCCAGTAGAGTCCCTGTCCGTCCCCCAGCACCCAGTAGAGTCCCTGACTGTCCCCCAGCACCCAGTAGAGTCCCTGACTGTCCCCCAGCACCCAGTAGAGTCCCTGTCTGTCCCCCAGCACCCAGTAGAGTCCCTGACTGTCCCCCAGCACCCAGTAGATTACCTGTCCGTCCCCCAGCACCCAGTAGAGTCCCTGACTGTCCCCCAGCACCCAGTAGAGTCCCTGACTGTCCCCCAGCACCCAGTAGAGTACCTGTCCGTCCCCCAGCACCCAGTAGAGTAACTGTCCGTCCCCCAGCACCCAGTAGAGTCCCTGACTGTCCCCCAGCACCCAGTAGAGTCCCTGACTGTCCCCCAGCACCCAGTAGAGTACCTGTCCGTCCCCCAGCACCCAGTAGAGTCCCTGACTGTCCCCCAGCACCCAGTAGAGTCCCTGACTGTCCCCCAGCACCCAGTAGAGTCCCTGACTGTCCCCCAGCACCCAGTAGAGTACCTGTCCGTCCCCCAGCACCCAGTAGAGTACCTGTCCGTCCCCCAGCACCCAGTAGAGTCCCTGTCTGTCCCCCTTCCCCAGCCCCAGTAGAGTACCTGTCCGTCCCCCAGCACCCAGTAGAGTACCTGTCCGTCCCCCAGCACCCAGTAGAGTACCTGTCTGTCCCCCAGCACCCAATAGAGTACCTGTCCGTCCCCCAGCACCCAGTAGAGTCCCTGACTGTCCCCCAGCACCCAGTAGAGTCCCTGTCCGTCCCCCAGCACCCAGTAGAGTCCCTGACTGTCCCCCAGCACCCAGTAGAGTCCCTGACTGTCCCCCAGCACCCAGTAGAGTCCCTGACTGTCCCCCAGCACCCAGTAGAGTCCCTGACTGTCCCCCAGCACCCAGTAGAGTCCCTGTCCGTCCCCCAGCACCCAGTAGAGTCCCTGACTGTCCCCCAGCACCCAGTAGAGTCCCTGACTGTCCCCCAGCACCCAGTAGAGTCCCTGTCCGTCCCCCAGCACCCAGTAGAGTCCCTGACTGTCCCCCAGCACCCAGTAGAGTCCCTGACTGTCCCCCAGCACCCAGTAGAGTCCCTGACTGTCCCCCAGCACCCAGTAGAGTCCCTGACTGTCCCCCAGCACCCAGTAGAGTCCCTGACTGTCCCCCAGCACCCAGTAGAGTCCCTGTCTGTCCCCCTTCCCCCAGTAGAGTCCCTGTCTGTCCCCCTTCCCCCAGTAGAGTCCCTGTCCGTCCCCCAGCACCCAGGAGAATCCCTGTCCGTTCCCCATCACCCAGTAGAGTCCCTGTCCGTGACTAATGTAACCCATACTAACACCATGGGTTACATTAGTCAGCCTGTTTGACATGCTAACACCATGGGTTACATTAGTCAACTGGTTAGACATGCTAACACCATGGGTTACATTAGTCAACTGGTTAGACATGCTAACACCATGGGTTACATTAGTCAACTGGTTAGTCATGCTCACACCATGGGTTACATTAGTCAACCTGTTAGACATGCTAACACCATGGGTTACATTAGTCAGCCTGTTAGACATGCTAACACCATGGGTTGCATTAGTCAGCTGGTTAGTCATGCTATCACCATGGGTTACATTAGTCAGCCTGTTTGACATGCTAACACCATGGGTTACATTAGTCAACTGGTTAGACATGCTAACACCATGGGTTACATTAGTCAACTGGTTAGACATGCTAACACCATGGGTTACATTAGTCAACTAGTTAGTCATGCTCACACCATGGGTTACATTAGTCAACCTGTTAGACATGCTAACACCATGGGTTACATTAGTCAGCCTGTTAGACATGCTAACACCATGGGTTGCATTAGTCAGCTGGTTAGTCATGCTAACACCATGGGTTACATTAGTCAGCCTGTTAGACATGCTAACACCATGGGTTACATTTGTCAGACTGTTAGTCATGCTAACACCATGGGTTACATTAGTCAACCTGTTAAACATGCTAACACCATGGGTTAAATTTGTCAGCCTGTTAGACATGCTAACATCATGGGTTACATTAGTCAGCCTGTTAGACATGCTAACATCATGGGTTACATTAGTCAACTGGTTAGACATGCTAACAATGGGTTACATTAGTCAGCCTGTTAGACATGCTAACACCATGAGTTACATTAGTCAGCCTGTTAGACATGCTAACACCATAGGTTACATTAGTCAACTGGTTTGTCATGCTAACACCATGGGTTACATTAGTCAGCCTGTTAGACAGGCTAACATCATGGGTTACATTAGTCAGCCTGTTAGACATGCTAACATCATGGGTTACATTAGTCAGCCTGTTAGACATGCTAACATCATGGGTTACATTAGTCAACTGGTTAGTCATGCTAACACCATGGGTTACATTAGTCAAACTGTTAGACATGCTAACACCATGGGTTACATTAGTCAGCCTGTTAGACATGCTAACACCATGGGTTACATTAGTCAGCCTGTTAGACATGCTAACATCATGGGTTTCATTAGTCAACTGGTTAGACATGCTAAAACCATGGGTTACATTAGTCAACTGGTTAGACATGCTAACACCATGGGTTACATTATTCAACCTGTTAGACATGCTAACACCATGGGTTACATTTGTCAGCCTGTTAGACACGCTAACATCATGGGTTACATTAGTCAGCATGTTAGACATGCTAACACCATGGGTTACATTAGTCAACTGGTTAGACATGCTAACATCATGGGTTACATTAGTCAACCTGTTAGACATGCTAACACCATGGGTTACATTAGTCAGCCTGTTAGACATGCTAACACCATGGGTTACATTAGTCAGCCTGTTAGACATGCTAACACCATGGGTTACATTAGTCAACTCCGGGTTAGACATGCTAACACCATGGGTTACATTCGCACTTCATGCTCATGCAGGTTGTATAACACCATGGGTTACATTACATTTCATTGCTAACACCATGGGTTGATTTGTCTAATCTTAGCAATTCTTCTTAGCCATGGGTTACATTAGTCAGCCTTGACATGCTAACAGATGGGTGCATACATTATCGTGGTTAGTCATGCCCTAAACATGGGTTAGCCTTCACTGTTAGACATGCTAACCCAGGAGCTAGCAAGCGCTAGTTAACATGCTAACACAGATTAGTCATCACTGTTAGACATGCTATTCACTCAACTTACGACTTGATTAGTCAGTGTTAGCATAGCTACATAGCTTCTTTGTTTCCAAGATACATTGGGTTACATTTTACCTGTGACATGTAGCCATGGGTTGATTATCTTACATTCACTGAGGTTCATTAGTCAGCTGTTGACATGCTTAACCGTAGGAGACTCTGTCTAGCTAGCCAACAGCTAACACCTAGGTTACAAGTCAACCTGGTTAGACATGCTAACACCATGGGTCGCATTTGTCACAGTTAGTATCACATTTTCATTTCATTTCATTACAGTACAATGGGTTTGATTTGTTTGATCATGCTAGCATGGGTTACATAGTCCGTCTGTTGTTTCAAAGATACATTAGTGCCTGTTAGAGCATTAACACCATGGGTTAGCATTAGTCAGCTGTTAGTCATTCTTTTAACACCATGGGTTACATTAAACAACACTGTTAGCCATGCTAACCACACCATGGGTTACATTAGTCAGCACTGTTAGAAACTCATTACAGTCAACTGGTTAACATGCTAACACATGGGTTAGTAGTAGCCTGTTAGACATGCTAAACATGGGTTACATTAGTCAACTGGTTAGACAGCCACTGCCAGCTAGCCTACTTTAGCAGTACTGTATCAGCCTGTTTTAATCAGTCAACTTTTAGTCAATAAGACATGGGTTACATTAGTCAGCCTGTTAGACATTCTGAACATTCATGGGACATTAGTCCACTGTTGTCATGCTAACTCCATGCATTACATTAGTCAACTGGTTAGACATGCTAACACCATGGGTCATTAGTCAGCCTGTTGTCTGCTATCCCATGGGTTCATTAGTCTCTGCACAGACCATACAAACATGGGCATTCCACAGTCATGGGCGTGGACATGACCACCCATCATGGGTTACATTAGTCTGGTGGTCATGGGTTACATTAGTCAGCCTGTTAGACATGCTAACACCATGGGTTACAGGTCTCCTGGTTAGACATGCTAACACCATGGGTTACTGGAACTGCCGATCTGTCAGGCCAACAAGGCAGTTAGTTCATCTCAGCCATGCCTCCCTCCAGTTAGTGACCTGTTGGCACTGCTAACACCATGGATCAACAGTTAACATGCTAACTCCATGGGTTACATTAGTCCGCCCCTGTTAGACATGCTAACACCATGGGTTACATTGGTCAGCTGTTAGACATGCTAACACCATGGGGAGTCCTGGTCATCATGCTAACACCATGGTGTTCATTTCAGCCTGTTCATGCTACCCATCTGGGTTCATTATCAGCCTGTTTGACATTAACCATGGGTTACATTAGTCAGCCCTGGTTCATGCTAACATCCTTGGGTTCATTTAGTCGCCTGGGTTAGACAGCTAACCTCATGGGTTACATTAGTGAGCTGTTGATGCTAACACCATGGGTTCATTTCCTGAGACATGCTCAACACTCATGGGTTACATTAGTCGACTTTAGACACCTAACACCATGGGTTACATTTGACTCTGGGTTCCTCTAACTGCCTGGGTTACATTTCAGCCTGTTAGACATGCTTTTGACCATGGGTTACATTAGTCACCTGTTCCCCATGCTAACACCATGGGTTACATTAGTCGCTGTTGACATGCTCATCTTTACATTAGATGCTGTTCTTCCATGCTAACCTCATGGGTTACATTACTCCCTCCAAGTCTCCGACCACTACCATGGGTTACATTTTCCCTGTTAGACATGCTCATCCAACATTAGTCCCTGGTTACACATGCTAACACCATGGGTTACATTAGTCAGCCTGTCCCAGACCTTGCTAACACTCTAACACCCCCGTTACATGCTAACACCATGGGTTCTCCTGTTCCATGCTAACATCTGGGTTACATCTGTCAAACTTTCTCCAACCTATCACCATGGGTTCATTAGTCCTGTTAGACATGCTAACACTCATGGGTTACATTGTCAGCCTGTTGACATGCTAACACCATGGGTCCATTAGTCAGGCCTGGCTCATGGGTTCATTATCAGCCCCTAACACCATCCGGGCATTAGTCGACATGCTAACTCATGGGTTACATTAGTCAGCCTGTTAGACATGCTAACAACAGGGCAGCCTGGTTAGACATGCTAACACCATGGGGTCAGCCGACATGCTAACACCATGGAGGTTACATTAGTCAACTGTTAGACCTAACCCATGCGGACCTGGCATCCTGTTCACATGCCCTCCTCTCTACATTTTCAGCCTGTTAGACTGTCTCTGGGTTACAAGCCACTGGTTCTACCATTCTAACACCATGGGTTACAGCATCAGCCTGTTAACCCATTAGGAAGCTCATTTAACACCATGGGTTACATTAGTCCCTCCTAGACATGCCACCATGGGTTACATTAGTCTCTGCAGATGACATGCTAACACCATTTTAAAGTCAGGTTAGACATGCTAACATCCATCATTCGCCTGTTTGCTAACTGGTTCAACACCATGGGTTACATTAGTCACCTGCTGGTTCATGCTAACACCATGGGTTACATTAGTGCTGGTTGACATGCTAACACCATGGGTTACATTCTCTCCAGATGAAACCATGGGTTACATTGTGACGGTTAGACATGCTAACACCATGCCAGCCTGTTGACACCCATGGGTTAGTCAGCCTCCTTCTTCTCCATGACCATTTCCGGTTAGATTAGTCCTGTTAGACATGCTAACACCATGGGTTACATTAGTCAACTCATCCCTGACCGCTGGGTTACATTAGTCAGCCTCTTCAAGCTAAGACCATGGGTTACATTAGTCACCCCTTCTGAAAAACCACCTACATTAGATCCCTCCGATGTCCACTGGTTACTACATGACCAGTTATCCCTTCTCTCTTTTCTTCCATTAGTCAACTGTTAGACAGCATGGGTTACATTAGTCAGCCTGTTAGACATCCTTGGCCAGCTCTACCATGGGCTATCTAGACATGCTCAGAATGACCTTGTTAGACATGCTAACAATGGGTTACATTAGTCAGGTTTCTAAGACCATGGGTTCATTAGTCAACTTAGACTGCTAACATCATGGGTTACATTATCAGCCGGTTAGACATGCTAACACCACTGGGTTACATTAGTCAGCCTGTTAGACATGCTCCTCTGGGTTACATTATCCTGTTAGACCTATCACCATGGGTTACATTAGTCAACCTGGTTAGATCATGCTAACACCATGGGTTACATTGGTCAGCCTGTTAGTGCATGCTAACACCATGGGTTACATTAGTCAACCTGACAGACATGCTAACACCATGGGTTACATTAGTCAGAATCTGTTAGACATGCTCACCATGGGTTACATTAGTCACCTGTTGACATGTAACACCATGGGTTACATTAGGCCCTCATCTAATTCTCGGTTACACCAAGTCACTGTTGGCTCTGTCATAACCTCACATGGTCTCTCCTATCATTGCTAAACCATGCAGACGTTACACATGCTAATTACCATGGGTTACATTTTCCCCTTCATGACCAGGTTACATTAGTCGCATAGACATGCTCTGCATGTCTGGGTTACATTAGTCAGTGTTGACATGACGGATCACCATGGGTTACATTAGTCAACCTGTTCATGCTAAGACCGGGTTACATTAGTCAGCTGGTTAGACATGCTAACACCATGGTTCGCATTAGTCACGGTTAGACATGCTAACACATGGGTCCATTAGTGTCCTGTTAGACATGCTAACACCATGGGCGCATAAGTCAACTGGTTGGCGTGATCCATGGTTACATTAGTCACCTGTTGACGTTCTCAACACCATGGGTTACATTAGTCAGCCTGTTAGACATGCTAACCCATGGGTTACATTAGTAGGTTTCATGCTAACAACATGGGTTACATTAGTCAGCCTGTTAGACCCTGCCTGTTAGACATGCACAGGAAGCGGCGCAGGTCCTAATCCAGTCAACTGGTTGTCATCTAACACCATGGGTTACATTGATTACTGCAACATGCTAACACCATGGGTTACATGGGTCCCTGTTAGCATGCTGCCATGGGTTACATTAGTCCCCTGTTAGACTCATGCAGAACGCCGCAGCCCGTCTGGTGTTCAACCTTCCCTGGTTAGACATCTAACACCATGGGTTCATTAGTCAGCCTGTTAGTCATGCCACCATGGGCTGGTTAGTCATGCCATGGGTTACATTAGTCAGCCTGTTAGACATGCTAACTCCATGGGTTACATTAGTCAGCCTGTTAGACATCCATGGGTTACATTAGCTAGACACAAGACCATGGGTTACATTAGTCAGCCTGTTAGACATGCTAACACCATGGGTTACATTAGTCACTGGTTACCTCCAGGCTCTGATCAGGCCTGTTACATGCTAAACAAGGGCATTAGTCAACTGGTTTCATCCACCATGGGTTACATTAGGCCTGTTAGACATGCTACCACATGGGTTACATTAGTACAGTTAGACATGCTCAACACCATGGGTTCAAAACTGTTCGCATGCTCTGGGTTACATTAGTCAGCCTGTTGGACATGCAAACTACATTAGTCAACGCCAGGACATGCTAACACGGGGTTACATTAGTCACCTGTTAGACATGCTAACACCATGGGTTACATTAGTCACCTGGATAGACATGCTAACACCATGGGGTTATCATTCTCAGCCTGTTAGACATGCCACCATGGGTTACATTAGTCAAAAAAAAAGGGTTACATGCAAGTGGCTGTTCCACTGGATGTCATAAGGTTATTAGTCAGCCTGTTATGCACCAATTTGTACATGCTAACTCTGGGTTACATTAGCAGCCTGTTAACATGACTTAAATGGGTTAAATGTCAACTGGTTAGACATGCTAACACCATGGGTTACATTAGTCAGCCTGTTAGACATGCTAACACCATGGGTTACATTAGTCAACTGGTTAGACATGCTAACATCATGGGTTACATTAGTCAACTGGTTAGTCATGCTAACACCATGGGTTACATTAGTCAGCCTGTTAGACATGCTAACATCATGGGTTACATTAGTCAACTGGTTAGACATGCTAACATCATGGGTTACATTAGTCAACTGGTTAGTCATGCTAACACCATGGGTTACATTAGTCAGCCTGTTAGGCATGCTAACATCATGGGTTACATTAGTCAACTGGTTAGACATGCTAACATCATGGGTTACATTAGTCAACTGGTTAGTCATGCTAACACCATGGGTTACATTAGTCAGCCTGTTAGACATGCTAACATCATGGGTTACATTAGTCAGCCTGTTAGACATGCTAACACCATGGGTTACATTAGTCAACTGGTTAGACATGCTAACATCATGGGTTACATTAGTCAGCCTGTTAGACATACTAACACCATGGGTTACATTAGTCAGCCTGTTAGAAATGCTAAAACCATGGGTTACATTTGTCAGCCTGTTAGACATGCTAACATCATGGGTTACATTAGTCAACTGGTTAGACATGCTAACACCATGGGTTACATTAGTCAGCTGTTTAGTCATGCTAACACCATGGGTTACATTTGTCAGCCTGTTAGACATGCTAACACCATGGGTTACATTAGTCAACTGGTTAGACATGCTAACACCATGGGTTACATTAGTCAACCTGTTAGACATGCTAACACCATGGGTTACATTAGTCAACTGGTTAGACATGCTAACACCATGGGTTACATTAGTCAACCTGTTAGACATGCTAACACCATGGGTTACATTTGTCAGCCTGTTAGACATGCTAACATAATGGGTTACATTAGTCAACTGGTTAGACATGCTAACACCATGGGTTACATTAGTCAGCTGTTTAGTCATGCTAACACCATGGGTTACATTTTTCAGCCTGTTAGACATGCTAACACCATGGGTTACATTAGTCAACTGGTTAGACATGCTAACACCATGGGTTACATTAGTCAACCTGTTAGACATGCTAACACCATGGGTTACATTAGTCAACCTGTTAGACATGCTAACACCATGGGTTACATTAGTCAACCTGTTAGACATGCTAACACCATGGGTTACATTAGCTGGCCTACATTAGTTTGTTTTCAGACAAATGTGTTCAACTTATTTGAAGTTTATCCAATGACCAGTGCATTTAGGAAGATAGCTAAATTTGGCCTAGTGAAATGTAGCTAGCTAGCTCACTGACCAGGCAGTAGCCACTACTAGCCAACTAATCGTTGATGACCTATTCTTTGATAGATTTGGGTTAACTTGCTCATATCAAGCAACAGAGTTTGTGTCGTGGGCTCATTTTATGAATGATCGGACAGTGAAACGTAAATAGATTGGTGAGGTCGCTGGTGAGGCTTTTCATTAATTAATTAATTCGGCTGAAGCTGAGATTCCCAAATCGTTCGGTGCTTACTGCTCATGCCGGCGAACAAGCTCCAGACGGCTCTGCAGCTCATCTGTGTGACGTCACACACCCAAGAAGACCTAATCAATCACAGACATACCTCATGAATATTAATGACTTTGCCCACGGCTATTCTAAAAAATAAATGTTCACGTCATGTTCCCCCTCCATCTCCCCGTCCTCCTGTCCATCCTTCTGTCTCCCATTCCTCCCTGTCCTCCCATCCCATATCCCCATGTACCTCCCCTCCACTCGTCCTCCCCTCCTCCCCTCCTCCCCTCCACTCGTCCCCCCCTCCACCCGTCCTCCTGTCCCCCATCCCTTCCTGTCCTCCCATCAACTATCCCCATGTACCTCCCCTCCACTTGTCCTCCCCTCCACCCGTCCCCCCTCCACCCGTCCTCCCCTCCACCCGTCCTCCCCTCCACCCATCCTCCCCTCCACCCGTCCTCCCCTTCACTTCACGCATCCTCCCCTCCTCCCTTCCTCCCCTCCACCCGTCCCCCCTCCACCCGTCCACCCTGTTAGACATCCACCCCCTCCACCCATCCTCCCCTCCACCCATTCTCCCCTCCACCATGGGTCCTCCCCTCCACCCGTCCCCCCTCCACCTGTCCTCTCCGTCCTCCCCTCCATCCGTCCCCCCTCCACATTAGTCCGTCCTCCCCTCCACCCGTCCGCCCCTCCACCCCTCCTCCCCTCCACCCATCCTCCCCTCCACCCGTCCTCCCCTCCACCCATCCTCCCCTCCACCCGTCCTCCCCTCCACCCGTCCCCCCTCCACCCCTCCACCCGTCCTCCCCTCCACCCGTCCTCCCCTCCACCCGTCCTCCCCTCCACCCGTCCCCCCCTCCACCCGTCCTCCCGTTCCTCCTCCCCTCCACCCATCCTCCCCTCCACCCCTCCTCCCCTCCACCCGTCCTCCCCTCCACCCATCCTCCCCTCCACCCGTCCTCCCCTCCACCCGTCCGCCCCTCCACCCATCCTCCCCTCCACCCATCCTCCCTCCACCCGTCCTCCCCTCCACCCATCCTCCCCTCCACCCGTCCTCCCTCCACCCATCCTCCCCTCCACCCGTCCTCCCCTCCACCCGTCCTCCCTCCACCCGTCCGCCCCTCCACCCATCCTCCCCTCCACCCATCCTCCCCTCCACCCGTCCTCCCCTCCACCCGTCCGCCCCTCCACCCATCCTCCCCCTCCTCCCCATCTCCTCCTCCCCTCCACCCGTCCTCCCCTCCACCCATCCTCATTAGTCCCTCCACCCGTTCCTCCCCTCCTCCCCTCCACCCATCCTCCCCTCCACCCGTCCTCCCCTCCACCCATCCTCCCCTCCACCCATCCTCCCCTCCACCCGTCCTCCCCTCCACCCGTCCGCCCCTCCACCCGTCCTCCCCTCCACCCGTCCTCCCCTCCACCCGTCCTCCCCTCCACCCGTCCTCCCCTCCACCCGTCCGCCCCTCCACCCGTCCTCCCCTCCACCCGTCCGCCCCTCCACCCGTCCTCCCCTCCACCCGTCCTCCCCTCCACCCGTCCGCCCCTCCACCCGTCCTCCCCTCCACCCGTCCGCCCCTCCACCCGTCCTCCCCTCCACCCGTCCTCCCCTCCACCCGTCCTCCCCTCCACCCGTCCTCCCCTCCACCCGTCCTCCCCTCCACCCGTCCTCCCCTCCACCCGTCCTCCCCTCCACCCGTCCGCCCCTCCACCCGTCCTCCCCTCCACCCGTCCCCCCTCCACCGTCCTCCCCTCCACCCGTCTGCCCCTCCACCCGTCCTCCCCTCCACCCGTCCGCCCCTCCACCCGTCCGCCCCTCCACCCGTCCTCCCCTCCACCCGTCCTCCCTCCACCCGTCCTCCCCTCCCCTCCTAACCCACCCGTCCTCCCCTCCACCCATCCTCCCCTCCACCCGTCCTCCACCCCCTCATGGGTTACATTAGTCCCCACCCGTCCTCCCCTCCACCCGTCCTCCCCTCCACCCGTCCTCCCCTCCACCCGTCCGCCCCTCCACCCGTCCTCCCCTCCACCCGTCCTCCTCATCGTTCCACCCGTCCGCCCCTCCACCCGTCCTCCCCTCCACCCCCTCCTCCCCTCCACCCCTCCCTCCGCCCCTCCACCCGTCCGCCCCTCCACCCCGTCCTCCCCTCCACCCGTCCTCCCCTCCACCCGTCCTCCCTCCACCCCCTCCCCTCCACCCGTCCTCCCCTCCACCCGTCCTCCCCTCCACCCGTCCTCCCCTCCACCCGTCCTCCCCTCCACCTGTCCCCCTGTCTATCCCACCGTCTGACTCCTGTCCTTCCTCCCACTTGACTGTCCCCGACCCCTTACCCTCCCCGTTTCTCCTGCACCCTTGAGAGGTCTCGTCCTTCGCCCTGTCCATCTCCGTGTCCTTCCCACTTGACTGTCCACCTTGTCTATCCCCCACATCCCCCCCCCCCCGTGCCCCTCTAGCCACCCATTCCTCCTTTAGCAGACCACTTGCAGTAGAGATCCTTGGAGATATGGAGTGGTCCTTTCTCTGACATTAGTCTAATGTTGAGTGGCTGTGTGATGGCAGGTTGACAGGCTTCATTCAGGGTCTGGGACTTATTGAAGTAGGACATGGTGGCAGGGCTTTCATGCTTTTCACAATGTTCTTTATGGAAATAGGAGTTTTGGGGATTGAAAGAGTATGTACGATTCTCGTACATACAGTGGGGCAAAAAAGTATTTAGTCAGCCACCAATTGTGCAAGTTCAAAGATGAGAGAGGCCTCATAGGTACACTTCAACTATGACAGACAAAATGAAAAAAAAAATCACATTGTAGGATTTTTAATGAATTTATTTGCAAATTATGGTGGAAAATAAGTATAAGCAAAGCCACCACACCAAGACACCACTAAACAATACATGAAATGCACTCTAACGGTGACCAAAATGGATTAATGGCAACAAACTGTTAGGCTCTACATAAAGCAGAACCTCTGTGTCAACACCATGGAGTGAAACCTTATCACTGCTACACCTGGCTATCACTGTTACACCTGGCTATCACTGCTACACCTGGCTATCACTGTTAGACCTGGCTATCACTGTTACACCTGGCTATCACTGTTACACCTGGCTATCACTGCTACACCTGGCTATCACTGCTACACCTGGCTATCACTGCTACACCTGGCTATCACTGTTAGACCTGGTTACTACTGTTACACCTGGCTACCACTGTTACACCTCGTTACTACTGATACACCTGGCTACCACTGTTACACCTGGTTACTACTGTTACACCTGGTTACTACTGTTACACCTGGCTACCACTGTTACACCTGGCTACCACTGTTACACCTCGTTACTACTGATACACCTGGCTACCACTGTTACACCTCGTTACTACTGTTACACCTGGCTACCACTGTTACACCTCGTTACTACTGATACACCTGGCTACCACTGTTACACCTGGTTACTACTGTTACACCTGGTTACTACTGTTACACCTGGCTGTCACTGCTACACCTGGCTATCACTGTTACACCTGGCTATCACTGCTACACCTGGCTATCACTGTTACACCTGGATATCACTGTTACACCTGGCTGTCACTGTTACACCTGGCTATCACTGTTACACCTGGATATCACTGTTACACCTGGCTATCACTGTTACACCTGGCTATCACTGTTACACCTGGCTATCACTGTTACACCTGGCTATCACTGTTACACCTGGCTATCACTGCTACACCTGGCTGTCACTGCTACACCTGGCTGTCACTGCTACACCTGGCTATCACTGTTACACCTGGCTATCACTGTTACACCTGGCTATCACTGCTACACCTGGCTATCACTGTTACACCTGGCTATCACTGCTACACCTGGCTATCACTGCTACACCTGGCTATCACTGTTACACCTGGCTATCACTGTTACACCTGGCTATCACTGTTACACCTGGCTGTCACTGTTACACCTGGCTATCACTGCTACACCTGGCTGTCACTGTTACACCTGGCTATCACTGCTACACCTGGCTGTCACTGTTACACCTGGCTATCACTGCTACACCTGGCTATCACTGCTACACCTGGCTGTCACTGTTACACCTGGCTATCACTGCTACACCTGGCTATCACTGCTACACCTGGCTATCACTGCTACACCTGGCTATCACTGTTACACCTGGCTATCACTGTTACACCTGGCTATCACTGCTACACCTGGCTATCACTGCTACACCTGGCTGTCACTGCTACACCTGGCTATCACTGTTACACCTGGCTATCACTGTTACACCTGGCTGTCACTGTTACACCTGGCTATCACTGCTACACCTGGCTGTCACTGCTACACCTGGCTATCACTGTTACACCTGGCTATCACTGCTACACCTGGCTGTCACTGCTACACCTGGCTGTCACTGTTACACCTGGCTATCACTGCTACACCTGGCTATCACTGCTACACCTGGCTGTCACTGCTACACCTGGCTATCACTGCTACACCTGGCTGTCACTGCTACACCTGGCTATCACTGCTACACCTGGCTATCACTGCTACACCTGGCTGTCACTGCTACACCTGGCTATCACTACTACACCTGGCTGTCACTGTTACACCTGGCTATCACTGCTACACCTGGCTGTCACTGCTACACCTGGCTATCACTGCTACACCTGGCTGTCACTGTTACACCTGGCTATCACTGCTACACCTGGCTATCACTGCTACACCTGGCTGTCACTGCTACACCTGGCTATCACTGCTACACCTGGCTGTCACTGTTACACCTGGCTATCACTGCTACACCTGGCTATCACTGCTACACCTGGCTGTCACTGCTACACCTGGCTATCACTGCTACACCTGGCTGTCACTGTTACACCTGGCTATCACTGCTACACCTGGCTGTCACTGCTACACCTGGCTGTCACTGCTACACCTGGCTATCACTGTTACACCTGGCTATCACTGCTACACCTGGCTATCACTGCTACACCTGGCTATCACTGCTACACCTGGCTGTCACTGCTACACCTGGCTATCACTGCTACACCTGGCTATCACTGCTACACCTGGCTATCACTGCTACACCTGGCTATCACTGTTACACCTGGCTATCACTGTTACACCTGGCTGTCACTGCTACACCTGGCTATCACTGCTACACCTGGCTATCACTGTTACACCTGGCTATCACTGCTACACCTGGCTGTCACTGCTACACCTGGCTATCACTGCTACACCTGGCTATCACTGTTACACCTGGCTATCACTGCTACACCTGGCTGTCACTGCTACACCTGGCTATCACTGTTACACCTGGCTGCCACTGCTACACCTGGCTATCACTGCTACACCTGGCTATCACTGCTACACCTGGCTGTCACTGCTACACCTGGCTATCACTGTTACACCTGGCTATCACTGCTACACCTGGCTGTCACGCTACACCTGGCTATCACTGCTACACCTGGCTATCACTGTTACACCTGGCTATCACTGCTACACCTGGCTGTCACCTGGCTACACCTGGCCACTGCTACACCTGGCTATCACTGTTACACCTGGCTATCACTGCTACACCTGGCTGTCACTGCTACACCTGGCTATCACTGTTACACCTGGCTGCCACTGCTACACCTGGCTATCACTGCTACACCTGGCTATCACTGCTACACCTGGCTGTCACTGCTACACCTGGCTATCACTGCTACACCTGGCTATCACTGCTACACCTGGCTATCACTGTTACACCTGGCTATCACTGCTACACCTGGCTGTCACTGCTACACCTGGCTATCACTGTTACACCTGGCTGTCACTGCTACACCTGGCTATCACTGCTACACCTGGCTATCACTGCTACACCTGGCTATCACTGTTACACCTGGCTATCACTGCTACACCTGGCTATCACTGTTACACCTGGCTATCACTGCTACACCTGGCTGTCACTGCTACACCTGGCTATCACTGTTACACCTGGCTGTCACTGCTACACCTGGCTATCACTGCTACACCTGGCTATCACTGCTACACCTGGCTATCACTGTTACACCTGGCTATCACTGCTACACCTGGCTATCACTGCTACACCTGGCTATCACTGCTACACCTGGCTATCACTGTTACACCTGGCTATCACTGCTACACCTGGCTGTCACTGCTACACCTGGCTATCACTGCTACACCTGGCTGTCACTGTTACACCTGGCTATCACTGCTACACCTGGCTATCACTGTTACACCTGGCTATCACTGCTACACCTGGCTGTCACTGCTACACCTGGCTATCACTGTTAGACCTGGTTACTACTGTTACACCTGGCTACCACTGTTACACCTCGTTACTACTGATACACCTGGCTACCACTGTTACACCTGGTTACTACTGTTACACCTGGTTACTACTGTTACACCTGGCTACCACTGTTACACCTGGCTACCACTGTTACACCTCGTTACTACTGATACACCTGGCTACCACTGTTACACCTGGTTACTACTGTTACACCTGGCTATCACTGCTACACCTGGCTACCACTGTTACACCGGCTACCACTGTTACACATGGCTACCACTGTTACACCTGGCTACCACTGCAACACCTGGTGACCACTGTTACACCTGGCTACCACTGCTACACCTGGCTACCACTGCTACACCTGGCTACCACTGTTACACCTGGCTACCACTGTTACACCTGGCTACCACTGCTAGACCTGGCTACCACTGTTACACCTGGCTACCACTGTTACACCTGGCTACCACTGTTACACCTGGTGACCACTGTTACACCTGGCTACCACTGTTACACCTGGTGACCACTGTTACACCTGGCTACCACTGTTACACCTGGTGACCACTGTTACACCTGGCTACCACTGTTACACCTGGTGACCACTGTTACACCTGGCTATCACTGTTACACCTGGCTACCACTGTTACACCTGGCTACCACTGTTACACCTGGTGACCACTGTTACACCTGGCTATCACTGCTACACCTGGCTACCACC
>NC_068445.1:46082220-46087220 GCF_023373465.1 Oncorhynchus keta | reverse complement strand
AGTTTTTTTTTTAAATGTTTGCAAAATGTATTAAAAAACAAACATAAACACCTTATTTGCATAAGTATTCAGACCCTTTGCTGTGAGACTCGAAAATGAGCTCAGGTGCATCCTGTTTCCATTGTTCATCCTTAAGATGTTTCTACAACTTGGAGTCCACCTGTGGTAAATTCAATTGATTGGACATGATTTGGAAAGGCACACACCTGTCTATATAAGGTCCCACAGATGACAGTGCATGTTAGAGCAAAAACCAAGCCATGAGGTCGGAGGAACTGTCCTTGGACAGCATTGTGTCGAAGGCACAGATCTGAGGAAGGGTACCAAAACATTTCTGCAGCATTTAAGGTCCCCAAGAACACAGTGGCCTCCATCATTATTAAATGGAAGACGTTTGGAACCACCAAGACTCATCCTAGAGCTGGCGGCTCGGCCAAACTGAGCAATCAGGGGAGAAGGGCCTTGTTCAGGGAGGTGACCAAGAACCCGATGGTCACTCTGAGAGAGCTCCAGAGTTCCTCTGTGGAGATGGGAGAACCTTCCAGAAGGACAACCATCCATGTAGCATTCCACCAATTAGTCCTTTATGGTAGAATGGCCAGACTAAAAAGGGTCTGAATACTTATGTGAATGTAAAACATGTTTTTAAATGTATTGAGGAAGAAAAACTATTTAATACATTTTAGAATAAATATTTTTAAAGGACTAAAATGCCAAATGTAAATGGTCTGATATTATTGTATTTAAAAAAGAAGATAACACAAATTATATTGATGTCACAAATGTCTCATTTGTACAGTTCTTATGCATTTAAAACGTAATTATTGGTTCTATTTGACAGCGTATGTAGCAGTACTATACATTGTTCTGAGAGTGACGTGTGTACATCGCATTTAGCAGCAATAACAGACAACATGATTCTCTCTGAAATTAAAACATCAAGTCATAGATCTAAAACAAATACATATCTTTCAGTGAACTAAACCATTATTAATAATAATAATATATAATAATATTAAACAGTTAGATATTGAAAGAAAACAACACCCCAATATCTTTCATAATTTCTTTACAACAATACAAGTTAATTTACCAAACATTTGCGAAAATGTAACATATAGTGTTTTGGAATTAAACTCTTAATTTGCTATTTTTGACAAGTCGGGTTTAATATACATGAAAAATATTAATCTCCAAATCTACATGAATCCATGCTTTCATTCTAATTGTTTTTTTTTTCACTAGATATTGTATACAAAAAACAAAGCTTTTTCCCTTTTCCCATTTAGTGTGTTTTATCAAGGAGACCTTAATGTTCCTTGGCTAAACACTAAGTACTGAAGTGACCCCACCCAACAGGTTCACACAGATGAGATTGGTGTAATGAAAGACGTGCTTTCAATGGAGACATCTTGTTCTTAGCTTTAAAACTCTGTAGAAACACAACACGATTAATTAAATATCGCAGGGACGTAAATTATTTGTTAGGAACAAGAAATAAGGTCATAAGAGACCCTTTAAAAAAAATGTCTTCCATCTGGCCCTTCTTTCTGCACGGTTTCTGTCTTAGTAGCTGTGGTAAATGTCAACAGTAAGGTCCAAACCTGCTGGACAAACACATAATTTCAACAGTAAGGTCCCAAACCCGCTGGACAAACCTGTCATTTCAACAGTAAGGTCCCAAACCCTCTGGTCAAACCTGTCATTTCAACAGTAAGGTCCCAAACCCGCTGGACAAACCTGTCATTTCAACAGTAAGGTCCCAAACCCGCTGGTCAAACCTGTCATTTCAACAGTAAGGTCCCAAACCCGCTGGTCAAACCTGTCATTTCAACAGTAAGGTCCCAAACCCTCTGGTCAAACCTGTCATTTCAACAGTAAGGTCCCAAACCCGCTGGTCAAACCTGTCATTTCAACAGTAAGGTCCCAAACCCTCTGGTCAAACCTGTCATTTCAACAGTAAGGTCCCAAACCCTCTGGTCAAACCTGTCATTTCAACAGTAAGGTCCCAAACCCGCTGGTCAAACCTGTCATTTCAACAGTAAGGTCCCAAACCCGCTGGACAAACCTGTCATTTCAACAGTAAGGTCCCAAACCCGCTGGTCAAACCTGTCATTTCAATAGTAAGGTCCCAAACCCGCTGGTCAAACCTGTCATTTCAACAGTAAGGTCCCAAACCCGCTGGACAAACCTGTCATTTCAACAGTAAGGTCCCAAACCCGCTGGTCAAACCTGTCATTTCAACAGTAAGGTCCCAAACCCTCTGGTCAAACCTGTCATTTCAACAGTAAGGTCCCAAACCCGCTGGACAAACCTGTCATTTCAACAGTAAGGTCCCAAACCCTCTGGTCAAACCTGTCATTTCAACAGTAAGGTCCCAAACCCGCTGGTCAAACCTGTCATTTCAACAGTAAGGTCCCAAACCCGCTGGTCAAACCTGTCATTTCAACAGTAAGGTCCCAAACCCTCTGGTCAAACCTGTCATTTCAACAGTAAGGTCCCAAACCCGCTGGTCAAACCTGTCATTTCAACAGTAAGGTCCCAAACCCTCTGGTCAAACCTGTCATTTCAACAGTAAGGTCCCAAACCCGCTGGTCAAACCTGTCATTTCAACAGTAAGGTCCCAAACCCGCTGGTCAAACCTGTCATTTCAACAGTAAGGTCCCAAACCCGCTGGTCAAACCTGTCATTTCAACAGTAAGGTCCCAAACCCGCTGGTCAAACCTGTCATTTCAACAGTAAGGTCCCAAACCCGCTGGTCAAATCTGTCATTTCAACAGTAAGGTCCCAAACCATCTGGTCACACGTCATTTCAACAGTAAGGTCCCAAACCCGCTGGTCAAACCTGTCATTTCAACAGTAAGGTCCCAAACCCGCTGGTCAAACCTGTCATTTCAACAGTAAGGTCCCAAACCCGCTGGACAAACCTGTCATTTCAACAGTAAGGTCCCAAACCCGCTGGACAAACCTGTCATTTCAACAGTAAGGTCCCAAACCCGCTGGTCAAACCTGTCATTTCAACAGTAAGGTCCCAAACCCGCTGGACAAACCTGTCATTTCAACAGTAAGGTCCCAAACCCGCTGGTCAAACCTGTCATTTCAACAGTAAGGTCCCAAACCCGCTGGACAAACCTGTCATTTCAACAGTAAGGTCCCAAACCCGCTGGTCAAACCTGTCATTTCAACAGTAAGGTCCCAAACCCGCTGGTCAAACCTGTCATTTCAACAGTAAGGTCCCAAACCCGCTGGTCAAACCTGTCATTTCAACAGTAAGTCCCAACATCTAGTTTTTTGATGTCAGTCAGTTAACGACTCGATGTGAGATCAAAAAAAGATATTTCACCAGTGAAACAGTTGGTGACTTTTATATAAAAACAATGTAGTTTCGGCATCATCACATGGTTGAAATGATGTGGAAACAACATTGATCCATCACTTTTTGCTCAGTGAGAGGCAAGGGGTAAAGTAAGTCGCTCTGGATAAGAGCGTCTGCTAAATGACTTAAATGTAAATGTAATGTAAATACAAAGGTATTACCACTCTCCTCCACCTCACATTCTTCTCCTTCTCCTCCACCTCACATTCTCCTCCTTCTCCTCCACCTCACATTCTCCTCTTCCTCCTCCACCTCTCATTCTCCTCCTTCTCCTCCACCTCACATTCTCCTCTTCCTCCTCCACCTCACATTCTCCTCCTTCTCCTCCACCTCACATTCTCATCCTTCTCCTCCACCTCACATTCTCCTCCTTCTCCTCCACCTCACATTCTCCTCCTTCTCCTCCACCTCTCATTCTCCTCTTCCTCCTCCACCTCTCATTCTCCTCTTCCTCCTCCACCTCTCATTCTCCTCCTTCTCCTCCACCTCACATTCTCCTCTTCCTCCTCCACCTCTCATTCTCCTCCTTCTCCTCCACCTCACATTCTCCTCCTTCTCCTCCACCTCACATTCTCCTCTTCCTCCTCCACCTCACATTCTCCTCCTTCTCCTCCACCTCACATTCTCCTCTTCCTCCTCCACCTCACATTCTCCTCCTTCTCCTCCACCTCTCATTCTCCTCTTCCTCCTCCACCTCTCATTCTCCTCCTTCTCCTCCACCTCACATTCTCTTCTTCCTCCTCCACCTCACATTCTCCTCCTTCTCCTCCACCTCTCATTCTCCTCTTCCTCCTCCACCTCACATTCTCTTCTTCCTCCTCCACCTCACATTCTCTTCTTCCTCCTCCACCTCACATTCTCCTCCTTCTCCTCCACCTCACATTCTCCTCCTTCTCCTCCACCTCTCATTCTCCTCTTCCTCCTCCACCTCACATTCTCTTCTTCCTCCTCCACCTCACATTCTCTTCTTCCTCCTCCACCTCACATTCTCCTCCTTCTCCTCCACCTCACATTCTCCTCCTTCTCCTCCACCTCTCATTCTCCTCCTTCTCCTCCACCTCACATTCTCCTCTTCCTCCTCCACCTCTCATTCTCCTCTTCCTCCTCCACCTCTCATTCTCTTCTTCCTCCTCCACCTCTCATTCTCCTCTTCCTCCTCCACCTCTCATTCTCCTCCTTCTCCTCCACCTCACATTCTCCTCTTCCTCCTCCACCTCTCATTCTCCTCCTTCTCCTCCACCTCTCATTCTCCTCTTCCTCCTCCACCTCTCATTCTCCTCTTCCTCCTCCACCTCTCATTCTCCTCTTCCTCCTCCACCTCTCATTCTCCTCTTCCTCCTCCACCTCTCATTCTCCTCTTCCTCCTCCACCTCTCATTCTCCTCTTCCTCCTCCACCTCTCATTCTCCTCTTCCTCCCCCACCTCACATTCTCCTCTTCCTCCTCCACCTCTCATTCTCCTCTTCCTCCTCCACCTCTCATTCTCCTCCTTCTCCTCCATCTCTCATTCTCCTCTTCCTCCTCCACCTCACATTCTCCTCCTTCTCCTCCACCTCACATTCTCCTCTTCCTCCTCCACCTCACATTCTCCTCCTTCTCCTCCACCTCACATTCTCCTCTTCCTC
>NC_068445.1:46044720-46064720 GCF_023373465.1 Oncorhynchus keta | reverse complement strand
GTCTCTCCAGACCTCGAGTGGCACGCAGCCTGTTTGAAGTGTGCAGAGTGTAATCAGTATCTGGACGAGTCTTGTACCTGCTTTGTCCGAGACGGGAAAACCTACTGTAAAAGGGACTATGTCAGGTAAGAGATGTTTGTTATGAAATGTAATAGCGTTGATAACCTTTGTTTCTCATTGATTGATTGGTTGACACATTCACGTATTAATTGCTATCATATAATTAACATGGTTATACAACGGACATCAACATTTATTTTTGCCGTGAATATCATATCTGATGGTCTGGACAATTCAATTTAAAAGTAATGTTTAGATATTATATCTAAAAATACAGTTCGATATTGTATTTTCAGTCAACACAGTGTTCATATCTATTCTTTTTTCTATGACCACCAAATCAGCATAATTGCAATTAAGCCGTTATTATCTCGTCAGTATAATAACAGGCTATGTATACTATTGTCGAAACCCACATCAGGACTCACACAGTTAAGGTGATTTGCGCTGTCATTTTACAACACGTTTACATATTCAGTACAAACTATTTTACAGAAACAAATGAGATCATGTACTGCGTTATTTCACTGTGTCGATGGCCATTCAAGTGAAGTCAAGCTGGATATTATATTTACACAGGCTTATAATTGAAATATTTGATTACCCCTCAAATTGGCCAAATATATTAGGCCTACATATAGACTACAATGTAATTAATACATTCGACTATGTGTAATGTTTTCGTCTATAGTAGTAGTAGTAATAATAATAATAATAATAATAATAATAATAATAATGTTACTATAAGTCATCTAAGGATATTTCCAGATATAATTGCACTTTTTCATGAAAGAATATGTGTTCCATTCTTCTCTGTTACCCCAGAACAGGTCTGTGCTTTGTCTTTACAATATGTTATACAGGTTCCAAGTTATATCATGTGATGTAAACACAACTCAATATTATTATTATTATTATTATTATTATATTAAGGCCTAACAATCTGCTTTAAAAAAAAAAAAAGATGCCCCTGTGCTTGTCCTGTTATGTGTGCTGCCCAGCCACAGTAACACAGCCTAACGGTGGGTCGTGGGCCTAGTGACGCCGTTAGCTAACTCTGACCGGTCATCCAATCCCTCTTTACCCTCTAGGTTATACGGGATAAAGTGCGCTAAATGCAACATCGGTTTCAGCAAGAATGACTTCGTGATGAGAGCGCGCTCCAAGGTGTACCATATCGAGTGTTTTCGGTGTGTGGCCTGCAGCCGACAGCTCATCCCGGGGGACGAGTTCGCTCTGAGGGAGGATGGCTTGTTCTGCCGGGCCGACCATGACGTCGTGGAGCGGGCCACAATGGGCGTCGGAGACCCCCTCAGCCCCCTCCACCCGGCCAGACCTTTACAAATGGCAGGTAGGTTAACACTTTATATCAATGGCAGTGCTGGTTCTTTCTGTGGGCTTGTTTAGCCGGTGTAGCTGTTGGCCATTCGGTTTGATGTTGTAGTCGTTGGAAACGTTTATTTTCTTTCATTCATGGTTGGGGCATTACTTGGATTCTTTGTGAAAGGTTATTAACGTTGAACACATAAAGACAACGACGAATGTATAGCGTCATAGACTGAAATGTTTCGATAGAACTAGGCTAAGCGTTTGTCATGTCCCCTAATACGACAGGCTACGTGCACGTGAACAAATACAAACACATAACCCAAACACGGGTTTTATTGGATAACGTTGTCATGATGTGCAGTTTGCCGTGTGTAGCCTACATCTCTACAGTACAGGCCGAAGTTTTTTTAAATATATATATATATATTTTTTATTTTATTTATTTATTTAAGGTTTAAGTTTCAATGTATATTTCAATATATATTTCTAACACTTACAGGAGTCAATTTAATATGATGTGTAAATATTGGGTGAAACATTTGTTTTACGTGTCATAGTTGTAAACAGATAATGTAGCCTATTATTTAATCTAGTTGGGATACTAGTCGTTTATGCGAACCACATTATCGGTTTGATAATGTCAACAGTGCAGTGATTAAATAATTTGCATAAATGCGTTTTTTTTTTTGTCAAGGTTCCCTCCGCAAAGAAGGATATCTGGGCAAAGTATGTTCATGGCTGAATGGAGGAACTATGAATTTAAATCCAGTGTTTTCAGCTCGTTAGATGTTTTGAAGCATCGCCAAAAAAGGACAATCCGCAGTCTATATTTGGGACCGGTCTTATACGTAATTGTTTGTACGGAAGTTTGAGGGGCCTATAGACTGGATAAATGCATTATGTTGCTTTTGGGGGAGTTTTGCAAGCCAGTTGGCCACGCATTCAGAATGGTCGAATATGCTATTTCCTCAGGTTAAATACCTATAGGCCTATGTGTAAGCGAACTCGCACTTAGTGCTGATGTTAAAATAGAGTACATAACCCAAGCTCGGCAGATAGCCACAAGCAATGCTTCGTTCATAATGATTCACCCAATCATAAAGTCTACACCAATGTAATCCGAAACATAGACTATTTGACAGTCCATTTCCGCTCATGGCCTGCGCCCTGGTCCAAGTTTTAAGACCGCAAATGTTCAACCCAATACAACTCATTTTAAACGATATGTTAAAACTGACATGAATTCACTTTCGCTTGAAAGTTATAACCATTCAACTTTAATAAAGTCATAGCGTTTTATAAATTATAACCAAGCTAATATCAAAGTGTATCAACATATAATAACACCCATAAGAAGGTGATGATGATGGAGGTTCGTTATGACGTCCAGTGGACTCTCGTTAACTAGGCCTATAGCTGTTATAAAACAAGGTATTTACTCTTTCTTTGTTGTTTATTTTTATTTTTTATTTTTATTTTTTGTGACATTATTCAAATTCTCAGTGGTTTCAGTTTAAAAAAAATATCTAGGTCTAATACAAGTTTGAACAATCTGAAATTGAAACAGAAGTGAATATTGATTAGTTAAGAATGAGATTGGTTGATAGTTGAGAGTCATAAAATATTTCTATAAGCCCCGGATAACAATAAGATGAATGGATACTCCATACTAAGCGCCACTACTGGGTCGTTTTGGGAAATCGTTTTAAGACTTATATGCTACGGTGGTTTATTGTGCTGGTGTAGTTTTCAAAGTGTATATTTTTGTATTCTCAACTTCTGCATCCAACACAATGTCTTTATATAGCCATGGTGTTTGAAGTGCCGATAGATCATGTTTTTCTTTGTCTGCACTCTTTCTCAACAGCAGACCCAATATCAGCCAGACAGCCCGCGCTCCGACCGCACGTCCACAAACAACCGGAGAAGACAACTCGCGTCCGGACCGTTCTTAACGAAAAACAGCTCCACACGTTGCGGACCTGCTACAACGCCAATCCTCGGCCCGACGCTCTGATGAAGGAGCAGCTAGTCGAGATGACCGGTCTCAGTCCCCGAGTCATCCGGGTCTGGTTCCAAAACAAGCGTTGCAAGGACAAGAAGAGGAGTATTCTGATGAAACAGTTACAGCAACAGCAGCCCAACGACAAAACGGTGAGGACCCTGTCTGATCTTTATTTAAATAAAGGATTCGAAACAGTGGTGCTCTTATCGGTCCAAACGCTGGTAGCTGTTGTAACTGTTTCATTAGAATACTCCTGTTCTTGTCTGGTCATTTTGATGTTATTAAAGAACTGGTGTGAAATAGAAACAGGTACATGGTCCTATACGTCTGCCTGTGGATGCGTAAGATATATATCCAGATACAGGCGTATACGTTCATACGCGTCGTACCCCCCTCACCCTCCACACACACACACACACACACACACACACACACACACACACACACACACACACACACACACACACACACACACACACACACACACACACACACACACACACACACACACACACACACACACACACACACACACAACTAATATCCAGCATGCCCATTCTCGCATGTTTATCATATTCTAAATTACCTAATGTTGTTTTTGTTGTTGTTGTTGGGTCAATGTTGACGTGCTAATTTTAAACTTTATATGACGATCAGTTTCTCTGGGACTATCTGCAGAATATCCAGGGAATGACGGGCACACCGATGGTGGCGGCCAGTCCGGAGAGACACGACGGTGGTTTACAGGCAAACCCAGTGGAGGTGCAGAGTTACCAGCCGCCTTGGAAGGTCCTCAGTGACTTCGCGCTACAGAGTGAGATCGACCAGCCCGCGTTTCAACAACTGGTGAGTTCAGATAGGAGAGAAGGTAGGCTGTACTAGAACACAACTGGTCATTTTAGATAGGAGAGAAGGTAGGCTGTACCAGAACACAACTGGTCATTTTAGATAGGAGAGAAGGTAGGCTGTACTAGAACACAACTGGTCATTTTAGATAGGAGAGAAGGTAGGCTGTACCAGAACACAACTGGTCATTTTAGATAGGAGAGAAGGTAGGCTGTACTAGAACACAACTGGTCATTTTAGATAGGAGAGAAGGTAGGCTGTACTAGAACACAACTGGTCATTTTAGATAGGAGAGAAGGTAGGCTGTACCAGAACACAACTGGTCATTTTAGATAGGAGAGAAGGTAGGCTGTACTAGAACACAACTGGTCATTTTAGATAGGAGAGAAGGTAGGCTGTACCAGAACACAACTGGTCATTTTAGATAGGAGAGAAGGTAGGCTGTACTAGAACACAACTGGTCATTTTAGATAGGAGAGAAGGTAGGCTGTACCAGAACACAACTGGTCATTTTAGATAGGAGAGAAGGTAGGCTGTACTAGAACACAACTGGTCATTTTAGATAGGAGAGAAGGTAGGCTGTACTAGAACACAACTGGTCATTTTAGATAGGAGAGAAGGTAGGCTGTACTAGAACACAACTGGTCATTTTAGATTTAGAACACAACTGGTCATTTTAGATAGGAGAGAAGGTAGGCTGTACTAGAACACAACTGGTCATTTTAGATAGGAGAGAAGGTAGGCTGTACTAGAACACAACTGGTCATTTTAGATAGGAGAGAAGGTAGGCTGTACTAGAACACAACTGGTCATTTTAGATAGGAGAGAGAAGGTAGGCTGTACTAGAACACAACTGGTCATTTTAGATAGGAGAGAAGGTAGAATGTACTAGAACACAACTGGTCATTTTAGATAGGAGAGAAGGTAGGCTGTACTAGAACACAACTGGTCATTTTAGATAGGAGAGAAGGTAGGCTGTACTAGAACACAACTGGTCATTTTAGATAGGAGAGAAGGTAGGCTGTACCAGAACACAACTGGTCATTTTAGATAGGAGAGAAGGTAGGCTGTACTAGAACACAACTGGTCATTTTAGATAGGAGAGAAGGTAGGCTGTACTAGAACACTAACCCGTCTGTCTGGGAGACAGTGTAAACGAAATCACAGGTAATGGTTAGGTTGTAATTTAGTTTTTCATGTTTCATGTTATGTTTGTTATTATTTGATATAATTAGGCTATTTATAAGTGTCGTATGGGGTAGAAATGCAACTGTCATATCAAGGGCTTACATTGTATATGACATTGTATTGCATTGTCTAAAGGGTGTTATTGAAATCATTTTTGAGCTTATATCTTGACGGACAGACACTTTACATTTAATTTTAATGTCTAAAATATATTATTGACATACTATATATTGACCTAATGTCTTGACATGTGAATAATGACAGTCAGCCTAACATTGTATTGTTTCTTTGTTCAGGTCAATTTCTCGGAGGGAGGCCCTGGTTCCAACTCGACAGGGAGCGAAGTCGCCTCGATGTCATCCCAACTTCCAGACACACCCAACAGCATGGTCTCGAGCCCTATAGAGGCGTAGGCCCTCGCGGACCGAGTGTAGACTACGTCAGACTATTGTCATATTTCTGACTGTTGATGTGAGTTGGACAAAGTGCCGGACTGACTGAAAACCCGAAAAAAACTTGACTCGGGGGTGGAAAGAAACAAAACATGTCACTCTCTTGTTGATTTAATTCGAACTGAGAGATAAAAAGAGAACCCCCCCACCTCCCTCTACTGCACGAAGCCTCTTTAACAACAACTACTGGTTGTAGTTTTACACTGTGAAGACAATCATGGGATTATTACCCGAGCTAGATCTGTCCAAGCGTCCGTCATTACGTCCGTCTGTCCACTCGCCGCAAAAACAACCCTGGAGAAGAGAAGGAGAGAGAGGACCATGGTGTAGACGAGAAGAAGAAGCGTGTTACAAGGAGCGGTGGAGAGCGCATCTGCCTGCATCATAACGTGTCTGCGACTCATGCGACTCATGCGTAACGAGATGTATAGATTTCACTACATCGTCCATGACTGGTGCTGCCCGTTGGAAATGCCTGTTTACAGTTTTGCCAAAAAAAGAATACAGAAAACCCCATACATACACTTCAACAACCCCCCCCCCCCCTGGACCCATGGACCTCTAGGAACAATCCAAACGTTATTATTGAAGATGAAATCTGAAACCTCGGCTACATTTGCGCATTGTTGTGCGCGATGTTTAAATATTCAAACAAATGACTGTCTGCCATTTCGGTTTCTATAAAATAGCTTGACTTGAGATCCGCCCGCTGTTATAACGACGTTTGGAGGGGATTGCAAATAATGCTTTTCCATCGTTTTGTTATTATCTCCTTGATAAAGCCCAAGTAAGGCCTACTAAAGCATTGCAACAAGGTATACCTCTATTATGCCACAAGCTTCGTGGGACTATTGTGTGTGAGTTTGTGTCCGTCCAATAATATTGTTTTCTTTCCCAAAGATGTGTATAGTATTAAGTTATAACGACCGTTAGCTCTGGAGAAAAAAAAAAACGTGTTTTTCTTCCGTTAATTCCTGTACAACAAAATTATGTTTTATTTATCGTCGAAAGACTTGCCACTTTTTTTTTGTGTAACCTTCTATACTGAAGTAAAAAAGAAAAAATATTGTACCGTGTTTTCTGAATTATCTATCCAAATTGTATGTGTCCTGTCCCTTTCTTAAATATTATTATGTAAATCGACATCACATGTAGAAATATATCTCCAGGATTATTTCACTAATAAACATGGACTTTAATGTAAACCATACGACGGCAGATATAGTCTGCGCCTCTTTTGGTCCTCGCCCTGCATTCATCCCATTATTTTACACCTCCTTTGGGCCTAGTGATTTCATATGGAACTCGATTAAAATTAAAATTGCACGTAGCTATCACTGTGATTAACAGAATATTCGGTTTAGATGGAATGTTTGAATTGCATAGGTATAAACATGGACATGTTCTGCCATTAGTAACAACGTCACATTCAATAAGAGGCAATGTGTTGGCGCTTTGCTTGGACGATGTAGGCTAAATTGCATTATAGGGAAGAAGAGATGCAAGTTATATGCTATCATAATTACTATTAGTGGAGCGGTGTCGGATATATCAGTCTGTACGTCTGTGTAGGCTCGCTCTGACATGACATTCCGAGAGCTTGGTCCTATCTGCAAATAGATTATTCTGAGACATTTGGCTTTAAAAGTTCCTCATTGGTTTGAACGGTGTCACCAATGTTTATTTTGTATTCTTAAGGACATGAATTGTGGGTATTTAGAGTACTATTTATGTAGAGAACATTTGAACAGAAACAAGGCTATGTCAACAACTACATTTGTACAAGAAAACAATATAGATAGAACTTTATAGTCCCAAGCTCTCGATATGCCATGCATAATTACGCATAACGGCCATCCTACCCACTCCATAACCTAATGCATTCACTCATCCACGTCGGTGTTTTAGAAGTCTGATTATAAACAAGTGGCTGTACAATGACGGACGCTATATGCATTTTAAAGCTATAATGAAGGCGTTTCGTGGATATAATTCTGACAATAAGCCCTGGTTGTTTAGCAGGCCTAGGCTACTCTGTCGGTATAAAGGTTTTTTTGTAAGGCTGACGGAGGAGAGACGAGCGCGCCTCTTTCCCCTCCGGTGACTGTAGTTAGCCTTTCATATTTGCAATCACCTTTTTGAGACGAGTATACATGTAACAGTAGAATAACTCAATCCATTAAATACGATTGAAGGGTGGACTGGTTTTGAGTAATACTCATTACAATGTATATCACTCAAAAACTTCCAACACAAATTCAACTTCACCTACAAAAGGTAATTTTATTCGAACACGGAACAACAGATCAGTGAGTAGCAAAGGACCCTTCGCCCTTCCAGGAGTAGACTATGAAGAATCACACAAAGCCTGAGGTCTAAACCAGAGATGTTCGGTATGTGTGTACAACTCTGTCAGTGTGAGTGTGTGTGTGTATGTATGTATGTGTGTGTGTGTGTATGTGTATGTATGTGTGTGTATGTGTGTATGTATATGTATGTGTATGTATGTATGTGTGTATGTGTGTGTGTGTATGTATGTGTGTGTATGTGTGTGTGTGTATGTATGTGTGTGTATGTGTGTATGTATGTATGTGTGTGTGTGTGTGTGTGTGTGTGTGTGTGTGTGTGTGTGTGTGTGTGTGTGTGTGTGTGTGTGTGTGTGTGTGTGTGTGTGTGTGTGTGTGTGTGTGTGTGTGAGAGAGAGTGTGTGTAAGTACTGTGTGTATGTGTGTGTATGTGTGTGTGTGTGTGTGTGTGTGTGTGTGTGTGTGTGTGTGTGTGTGTGTGTGTGTGTGTGTGTGTGTGTGTGAGAGAGAGAGAGAGAGAGTGTGTGTAAGTACTGTATGTATGTGTGTGTGTGTGTGTGTGTGTGTGTGTGTGTGTGTGTGTGTGTGTGTGTGTGTGTGTGTGTGTGTGTGTGTGTGTGTGTGTGTGTGTGTGTGTGTGTGTGTCTGTGTGTGTGTGTGTGTGTGTGGTGTGTGTGTGGTGGGGGTACAAAGCGTTATATCCAGCTAGCCCTATGATAAGCTACTGAAGCACAATGCCCTTGGGAGCAGGGAAACAAAAAAACAAGATATAGAGGGAAGAAGAGAAGTGCCATCATCATAAAGGGCACTCAAGACACTTTAAGTGTGTCTGCCTCCCTGCCTGCCTGCCTGCCTGCCTGCCTGACTGCCTGCCTGCCTGACTGCCTGCCTGCCTGCCTGCCTGCCTGCCTGCCTGCCTGCCTGCCTGCCTGCCTGCCTGCCTGCCGGCCTGTCTGCCTGCCTGCCTCCCTGTCTGCCTCCCTGCCTGCCTGCCTGCCTGCCTCCCTGCCTGCCTGCCTGCCTCCCTGTCTGCCTCCCTGCCTGCCTGCCTGCCTCCCTGCCTGCCTGCCTGCCTGCCTGCCTGCCTGCCTGCCTCCCTGTCTGCCTCCCTGCCTGCCTGCCTGCCTGCCTGCCTGCCTGCCTGCCTGCCTGCCTGCCTGCCTGCCTCCCTCCCTCCCTGCATGCCTGTCTGCCTGCCTGCCTCCCTGCCTGCCTACCTCCCTGCCTGCCTGCCTACCTCCCTGCCTGCCTACCTCCATGTCTCCCTGCCTGACTGGTTGCCTGCCTCCCTCCATGTCTCCCTGCCTGACTGGTTGCCTGCCTCCCTCCATGTCTCCCTGCCTGCCTCCCTCATCTCTCTGCCCGCCTCCTTCCTTGTCTCTCTGCCTTCCTCCTTGTCTTCCTGCCTACCTGACTACCTGCCTGCCTGCCTACCTTCCCCCCTCCATGTCTCCCTGCCTGCCTGCCGGGCTGCCACAAACCCTCAAAAGCCTCCTGGCTAATTCTCCCTGATCCTGACCCAGCATCCCCTGCCCTAGAACTAGAAGCCTAGACTGAAGGCTATGTCTTCAATGAAAATCTGTTCCCTAGGTAGTGCACAACCAGGGCTCTGGTCAAAAGTAGTGGACTACATAGTGAATAGGGTGCCATAAGGCCCTGGTCAAAAGTAGTGCACTACATAGGGAATAGGGTGCTATTTCAGATGCACCCTCAGTTAGAGACACCGTGAATAAGGGGAAATACAGGGAGGACAACAGATGGCACAATAAACTAGGATACAGCTGCTTATATACATTATTATAATGCCTTGTTTCTGTCTGTAGTGTGTCATTGTTTTGAGGTACCAAGATTCCAAATTCATTCCCACTGCAGGTTCACTCCGAAAGGTTTGCTGTATTGGATGTGTTTTGGAGACACCGACCCACTCCAGGTTGTTCCTCTATTGGACATCGCCTTTGGATTATGATACAAACCCACACCTGTATTGATCATCCTCTACAAGTCTTTACTACTATAGCCCATAGAAAGGAGTAAAGTGTTGAAATGGCTGTCCTCGCTCTAGGAGATATCCGAAAGCTCAGGAAATAGTCAAGTTTTTTTGAACACATGTTTAACCCCTTATTTTTGTTGTCACAAAACTACCTCCGTACGCCCATTAATTTGTATGGGTTACCATCACTGGAGCTCGGCCACCTCCCACCGCAGATGGGGGCTCTCCTGGTCTGACAAACACGGCTGTAGCTCGGCCACCTTCCACCGCAGATGGGGAAGGACACATAGCTGGATTTGGTATATTAATATCCAGCCTCTAGCTTAAATTGATCCATTTTGATTGGGATTTTTAAAATTATGTTACACGGGTGACTCGTAAGGAATTATTATAATCTAAATGACCCAGTCAGTAACATTCTAATCTAAATGACCCCGTCAGTAACATTCTAATCTAAATGACCCCGTCAGTAACATTCTAATCTAAATGACCCCGTCAGTAACATTCTACTCTAAATGACCCCGTCAGTAACATTCTACTCTAAATGACCCCGTCAGTAACATTCTAATCTAAATGACCCCGTCAGTAACATTCTAATCTAAATGACCCCGTCAGTAACATTCTAATCTAAATGACCCCGTCAGTAACATTCTAATCTAAATGACCCCGTCAGTATCATTCTAATCTAAATGACCCCGTCAGTAACATTCTAATCTAAATGACCCCGTCAGTAACATTCTAATCTAAATGACCCCGTCAGTAACATTCTAATCTAAATGACCCCGTCAGTAACATTCTAATCTAAATGACCCCGTCAGTAACATTCTAATCTAAATGACCCCGTCAGTAACATTCTAATCTAAATGACCCCGTCAGTAACATTCTAATCTAAATGACCCCGTCAGTAACATTCTAATCTAAATGACCCCGTCAGTAACATTCTAATCTAAATGACCCCGTCAGTAACATTCTAATCTAAATGACCCCGTCAGTAACATTCTAATCTAAATGACCCCGTCAGTAACATTCTAATCTAAATGACCCCGTCAGTAACATTCTAATCTAAATGACCCCGTCAGTAACATTCTAATCTAAATGACCCAGTCAGTAACATTCTAATCTAAATGACCCCGTCAGTATCATTCTAATCTAAATGACCCCGTCAGTAACATTCTAATCTAAATGACCCCGTCAGTATCATTCTAATCTAAATGACCCCGTCAGTAACATTCTAATCTAAATGACCCCGTCAGTAACATTCTAATCTAAATGACCCCGTCAGTAACATTCTAATCTAAATGACCCCGTCAGTAACATTCTAATCTAAATGACCCCGTCAGTAACATTCTAATCTAAATGACCCCGTCTAAAGTCAGTCATTCTAATCTAAATGACCCCGTCAGTAACATTCTAATCTAAATGACCCCGTCAGTAACATTCTAATCTAAATGACCCCGTCAGTAACATTCTAATCTAAATGACCCGTCAGTAACATTCTAATCTAAATGACCCCGTCAGTAACATTCTAATCTAAATGACCCCGTCAGTAACATTCTAATCTAAATGACCCCGTCAGTAACATTCTAATCTAAATGACCCCGTCAGTAACATTCTAATCTAAATGACCCCGTCAGTAACATTCTAATCTAAATGACCCCGTCAGTAACATTCTAATCTAAATGACCCCGTCAGTAACATTCTAATAAATCTGTGTAAAAGTTAAATGGAACTACTCACAATTTGCTGTGTAACTGTCTCATTATCTTTCTATACTGGTAAGAAATACATTTAGAACAGACACGGAAATACATTATGTACAGTTACATTCTCAGAGGGAGAGATTACTCAACACACAGAGTAGTTTCACAGGCGTCAGACCTCGTCTGAGTTCCATGACAATTCACACTCCAAGCTGTTTTTGAATCAGACATGACATTGGCTTGCCAGGTAGGCAGAATACAGAGTCCCTCCACCACCACCGCTACTACTTCAGCCAGATGCTTCACTTAAATTGCACCAGTTAGTACCACAGTGGAGATGGAGTACTTCCACTGCGTTTGGTGCTACTTGTGCTTTTTTAAAGCTTTTAATTTACTGTGCAGCAAGTCAGATGGTTAGCCTAAGACCTGGTGATGACTTATAAGGACACTTGTTAGCTTTTAGCAACAATGCCTCAACGGGATAAACCTGGAAAGCCACACATTATGGTGTTCCCGTGGTGGCGAGGTTGCCTTAGCGCCGTGTAGTGTATCTATGGGGTAGTATTATTAACATAAGAGACAGAGAATGAATGGATAGTGTTTTCGTCTCTTCTCACCATGTTTTCCCCTAGTGCGCCAGTTGAAGAACCCCACGCTCTGGTCTCCGGTTCTGGAGAGACAGTAGGACTGAGCTTTCATCTTCTATTCTTACCATGTTATCCCCTAGTGCGCCAGTTGAAGAACCCCACGCTCTGGTCTCCGGTTCTGGAGAGACAGTAGGACTGAGCTTTCATCTTCTATTCTTTGTTCGTTCATCCCGGGATTGCCTCTCTTAAAATCATACTTTATCATACTTTACTGTGGATTAAATTACCATGTAAATGTTTAGAGTAGACAAAATGGTTCCCTTTCAATACAAGTATTCATACCCTTACTGAATGCCACTGTAATAATTGATCGTGGATGAATCTGTGAAGAATCATTAATTATCATGAGTATATATATACATACAGAACGGTATACATTTCACTTGCCCTATATCTTTTTTTGAGAGAGAAGTTTATGAAATTCAATATTCTTATTAATATTCATTGATAAATTATTCATGACTCATGATAATTCATGATTCCTCACAAATACCCCCAATACCCCCAATATCCCCAACACACACAATACCCACAATACCCCCAATATTCACAATATTCACATACCCACGATACCCCCAATATCCCCAATCCTCATAATACCCACAATACTCACAATACCCACAATATCCCCAACACTCACAATATCCACAATATCCCCAACACCCACAATACCCACAATACCCACAATATCCCCAACACCCACAATACTCACAATACCCACAATACCCACAATATCCCCAACACACAATATCCACAATATCCCCAACACCCACAATACCCACAATACCCACAATACTCACATTACCCCCAATACCCACAATATCCCCAACACTCACAATACCCACAATACCCACAATACTCACAATACCCACAATACTCACAATACCCACAATATCCCCAACACCCACAATACTCACAATACCCACAATACCCACAATATCCCCAACACTCACAATATCCACAAGATCCAACACCCACAATACCCACAATACCCACAATATCCCCAACACCCACAATACTCACAATACCCACAATACTCACAATACCCACAATACCCACAATATCCCCAACACTCACAATACCCACAATACTCACAATACCCCCAACACCCACAATACCCACAATATCCCCAACACCCACAACACCCACAATACTCACAATACCCACAATACCCACAATACCCCCAATACCCACAATATCCGCAACACTCACAATACCCACAATACCCAGAATACCCACAATAATCCCAACACTCACAATACCCACAATATCCCAAATACCCACAATACCCACAATACCAACAATACCCACAATATTCACAATATCCACATACCTACAATGCCCATAATATTCACAATACCCACAATACCCACAATACCAACAATACCCACAATATTCACAATATTCACATACCTACAATGCCCACAATATTCACAATACTCACTATACCCACAATACCCACAATATCCCCAATATTCACAATATTCACATACCTACAATACCCACAATATTCACAATACCCACAATGCCCCCAATATCCCCAATACTCACAATACCCACAATACCCACAATATTCACAATACCCAAAATATTCACAATATTCACATACCTACAATACCCACAATATTCACAATACCTACAATACCCACAATACCCACAATACCCCCAATATTCACAATATTCACATACCCACAATATACACAATAACTACAATTTCCACAATACCCACAATATTCACAAAACTCACACTATTCACATCACCCACAATACCAACAATACCCACAATATTCACATTACCCACAATACCCACAATAGTCACAATACCCACAATAGTCACAATACCCATAATATTCACATGACCCACAATACCCACAATACCCACATTACCCACAATACCCACATTACCCACAATATTCACATTACCCACAATACCCACAATATTCACAATACCCACAATATTCACATTACCCACAATAGTCACAATACCCACAATATTTACATTACCCACAATACCCACAATACCCACGATACCCACATTACCCACATTACCCACAATACCCACAATAACTGGCTCATCAATCACACATTCAGTTGGGGGAAAAGAGCCCGCTCAGAGCCATGATATATCCCTCACCAGGAACCGTAGGACTCCGGTCAAATGTAGCGCTCTATATAGGGAATAGGGTTCCATTTCATGCACAGCCCTGGGTGATCAGCATCTCTCATATCAACTATTCTTCTGTGTAAAGGAGACTGATGGGGACTATTCTCATTTCTAAGGAGACTGATGGGGACTATTCTCCTGTCTAAGGAGACTGATGGGGACTATTCTCCTGTCTAAGGAGACTGATGGGGACTATTCTCCTTTCTAAGGAGACTGATGGGGACTATTCTACTGTCTTACCAGACTGATGGGGACTATTCTCCTGTCTAAGGAGACTGATGGGGACTATTCTCATTTCTAAGGAGACTGATAGGGACTATTCTCCTTTCAAAGGAGACTGATGGGGACTATTATCCTGTCTAAGGAGACTGATGGGGACTATTCTCCTGTCTAAGGAGACTGATGGGGACTATTCTCCTGTCTAAGGAGACTGATGGGGACTATTCTCCTGTCTAAGGAGACTGATGGGGACTATTCTCCTGTCTAAGGTGACTGAGATGGGAACTATTCTACTGTCTTACCAGACTGATGGGGACTATTCCCCTGTCTAAGGAGAACGTGATGATGAGTATCCTTCTGTCTAAGTGGACTGTGATGGAGACTATTCTTCTGTCTAAGGGAGACTGTGATGAGGACTGTGTAAAGAGGACTGTGATTGATGACTCTTCTCCTGTCTAAGGGGACTGTGATGAGGACTATTCTCCTATCTAAGGGGACTGTGTTGAGGACTATTCTCCTGTCTAAGGGGTCTGAGAGGGGAACTATTCTTCTGTCTAAGGGGTCTGAGAGGGGAACTATTCTCCTGTCTAAGGGGACTGAGATGGGAACTATTCTCCTGTCTAAGGGGACTGAGAGGGGAACTATTCTCCTGTCTAAGGGGACTGAGATGGGAACTATTCTCCTGTCTAAGGGGACTGAGAGGGGAACTATTCTCCTGTCTAAGGGGACTGAGATGGGAACTATTCTCCTGTCTAAGGGGACTGAGATGGGAACTATTCTTCTGTCTAAGGTAATTGTTGTGGGGAATAGTCTTCAGTGTATCGGGACTGTGATGGGGACTGTTCTCCTGTGTAAAGGGGACTTTGATGGGGAATAGTCTTCAGTTTAAAGGGACTGAAATGGAGACTTTTATTCTGTCTAAAGGACTGAAATGGGGACTATTCTCCAGTGTAAAGGGAGTGTGATGGAGACTATTCTCCAGTGTAAAGGGAGTGTGATGGAGACTATTCTCCAGTGTAAAGGGAGGGTGATGGAGACTATTCTCCAGTGTAAAGGGAGTGTGATGGAGACTATTCTCCAGTGTAAAGGGGAGTGTGATGGAGACTATTCTCCAGTGTAAAGGGAGTGTGATGGAGACTATTCTCCAGTGTAAAGGGGAGTGTGATGGAGACTATTCTCCAGTGTAAAGGGGAGTGTGATGGAGACTATTCTCCAGTGTAAAGGGAGTGTGATGGAGACTATTCTCCAGTGTAAAGGGGAGTGTGATGGAGACTATTCTCCAGTGTAAAGGGGAGTGTGATGGAGACTATTCTCCAGTGTAAAGGGAGTGTGATGGAGACTATTCTCCAGTGTAAAGGGGAGTGTGATGGAGACTATTCTCTAGTGTAAAGGGGAGTGTGATGGAGACTATTCTCCAGTGTAAAGGGGAGTGTGATGGAGACTATTCTCTAGTGTAAAGGGAGTGTGATGGAGACTATTCTCCAGTGTAAAGGGGAGTGTGATGGAGACTATTCTCCAGTGTAAAAGGAGTGTGATGGAGACTATTCTCCAGTGTAAAGGGAGTGTGATGGAGACTATTCTCCAGTGTAAAGGGAGTGTGATGGAGACTATTCTCCAGTGTAAAGGGAGTGTGATGGAGACTATTCTCCAGCGTAAAGGGAGTGTGATGGAGACTATTCTCTAGTGTAAAGGGGAGTGTGATGGAGACTATTCTCCAGTGTAAAGGGGAGTGTGATGGGGACTATTCTCCAGTGTAAAGGGGAGTGTGATGGAGACTATTCTCCAGTGTAAAGGGACTGTGATGGAGACTATTCTCCAGTGTAAAGGGGAGTGTGATGGGGACTATTCTCCAGTGTAAAGGGAGTGTGATGGAGACTATTCTCCAGTGTAAAGGGGAGTGTGATGGAGACTATTCTCCAGTGTAAAGGGAGTGTGATGGAGACTATTCTCCAGTGTAAAGGGAGTGTGATGGAGACTATTCTCCAGTGTAAAGGGGAGTGTGATGGAGACTATTCTCCAGTGTAAAGGGGAGTGTGATGGAGACTATTCTCCAGTGTAAAGGGAGTGTGATGGAGACTATTCTCCAGTGTAAAGGGGAGTGTGATGGGGACTATTCTCCAGTGTAAAGGGAGTGTGATGGAGACTATTCTCCAGTGTAAAGGGGAGTGTGATGGAGACTATTCTCCAGTGTAAAGGGGAGTGTGATGGAGACTATTCTCCAGCGTAAAGGGAGTGTGATGGAGACTATTCTCCAGTGTAAAGGGGAGTGTGATGGAGACTATTCTCCAGTGTAAAGGGAGTGTGATGGAGACTATTCTCCAGTGTAAAGGGAGTGTGATGGAGACTATTCTCCAGCGTAAAGGGAGTGTGATGGGGACTATTCTCCAGTGTAAAGGGGAGTGTGATGGAGACTATTCTCCAGTGTAAAGGGAGTGTGATGGAGACTATTCTCCAGTGTAAAGGGGAGTGTGATGGAGACTATTCTCCAGCGTAAAGGGAGTGTGATGGGGACTATTCTCCAGTGTAAAGGGGAGTGTGATGGAGACTATTCTCCAGTGTAAAGGGAGTGTGATGGAGACTATTCTCCAGTGTAAAGGGGAGTGTGATGGAGACTATTCTCCAGTGTAAAGGGAGTGTGATGGAGACTATTCTCCAGTGTAAAGGGGAGTGTGATGGAGACTATTCTCCAGTGTAAAGGGAGTGTGATGGAGACTATTCTCCAGTGTAAAGGGGAGTGTGATGGAGACTATTCTCCAGTGTAAAGGGAGTGTGATGGAGACTATTCTCCAGTGTAAAGGGAGTGTGATGGAGACTATTCTCCAGTGTAAAGGGGAGTGTGATGGAGACTATTCTCCAGTGTAAAGGGGAGTGTGATGGAGACTATTCTCCAGTGTAAAGGGGGAGTGTGATGGAGACTATTCTCCAGTGTAAAGGGAGTGTGATGGGGACTATTCTCCAGTGTAAAGGGAGTGTGATGGAGACTATTCTCCAGTGTAAAGGGACTGTGATGGAGACTATTCTCCAGTGTAAAGGGGAGTGTGATGGAGACTATCCAGTGTAAGGGGGAGTGTGATGGAGACTATTCTCCAGGAGAGTGTGATGGAGACTTCTCCAGTGTAAAGGGGAGTGTGATGGAGACTATTCTCCAGTGTAAAGGGAGTGTGATGGAGACTATTCTCCAGTGTAAAGGGGAGTGTGATGGAGACTATTCTCCAGTGTAAAGGGGAGTGTGATGGAGACTATTCTCCAGTGTAAAGGGACTGTGATGGAGACTATTCTCCAGTGTAAAGGGGAGTGTGATGGAGACTATTCTCCAGTGTAAAGGGGAGTGTGATGGAGACTATTCTCCAGTGTAAAGGGAGTGTGATGGAGACTATTCTCCAGTGTAAAGGGAGTGTGATGGAGACTATTCTCCAGTGTAAAGGGGAGTGTGATGGAGACTATTCTCCAGTGTAAAGGGAGTGTGATGGAGACTATTCTCCAGTGTAAAGGGGAGTGTGATGGAGACTATTCTCCAGTGTAAAGGGAGTGTGATGGAGACTATTCTCCAGTGTAAAGGGACTGTGATGGAGACTATTCTCCTGTGATGGAGACTCTCCAGTGTAAAGGGAGTGTGATGGAGACTATTCTCCAGTGTAAAGGGAGTGTGATGGAGACTATTCTCCAGTGTAAAAGGGAGTGTGATGGAGACTATTCTCCAGTGTAAAGGGGAGTGTGATGGAGACTATTCTCCAGTGTAAAGGGAGTGTGATGGAGACTATTCTCCAGTGTAAAGGGAGTGTGATGGAGACTATTCTCCAGTGTAAAGGGGAGTGTGATGGAGACTATTCTCCAGTGTAAAGGGAGTGTGATGGAGACTATTCTCCAGTGTAAAGGGAGTGTGATGGAGACTATTCTCCAGTGTAAAGGGAGTGTGATGGAGACTATTCTCCAGTGTAAAGGGAGTGTGATGGAGACTATTCTCCAGTGTGGAGAATTCTCCAGTGGAGTGTGATGGAGACTATTCTCCAGTGTAAAGGGAGTGTGATGGAGACTATTCTCCAGTGTAAAGGGGAGTGTGATGGAGACTATTCTCCAGTGTAAAGGGGACTTTAACGGGGAGACTAAGAGGCAGGACAAAGGACATTGATAGAATACCCCTCCTGCCTGTCTGGCTGCCGGACTGTATTCAGCTCTATGAGGCCTGGAACAAAAACAGCTCTGTACCTGGAGTTACGGCCGAGGGGAACAAACGAGCTGGGGCCTCTGGATGAGACCACATTGAATTGTGGGGGAAGATAAGCATGGGGACCGGGTCGTCCCAACGGTCCGCCGTCTGACTCCCAAAAGCCCAACACTGGTTGTGTGTGGAAAGGCACAGACAGAGATAGAGACAGAAGGCCAAGGCACACAGCACAAACTGTGTCAGCAGGATGAGATAACTGAATCTTTAAGTCAGAGCGTCGGATGTTTTGATAGGTCAAAACAGTTTAGGTAACAGAATGGTTTTCTTTGAAAAAAACATGGATAAAAAACATCTTAGAGAGAAGCAGTGAAGTCCTCAGGGGACACAAGAAGGCTGTCGGCAGGCGTGGAGAGAGGTAGAAAGGGACAAGCATGAGAGAGAGACAGAAAGGGACAAGCATGAGAGAGAGACAGAAGGGGACAAGTATGAGAGAGAGACAGAAAGGGACAAGCATGAGAGAGACAGAAAGGGACAAGCATGAGAGAGAGACAGAAGGGGACAAGCATGAGAGAGACAGAAAGGGACAAGCATGAGAGAGAGACAGAAAGGGATAAGCATGAGAGAGAGACAGAAGGGGACAAGTATGAGAGAGAGACAGAAAGGGACAAGCATGAGAGAGAGACAGAAGGGGACAAGCATGAGAGAGACAGAAAGGGACAAGCATGAGATAGAGACAGAAAGGGATAAGCATGAGAGAGAGACAGAAGGGGACAAGTATGAGAGAGAGACAGAAAGGGACAAGCATGAGAGAGAGACAGAAAGGGACAAGCATGAGAGAGAGACAGAAGGGGACAAGTATGAGAGAGAGACAGAAAGGGACAAGCATGAGAGAGACAGAAAGGGACAAGCATGAGAGAGAGACAGAAGGG
>NC_068445.1:46029720-46042220 GCF_023373465.1 Oncorhynchus keta | reverse complement strand
CCATAACGTACGTCTAGAATTACTCTAACTTTTAGAAAGATTGAAGTAAATTAGGAGAGGGGTTCATGTTTGAATGCTTAAAAAAAAAATATATATATATATATATGTTTTAGAATGATTCATAAATTAAATGTGTCATTTGTTGTGAGACATTCACAAAATCGATCTCGCCAAACCCACATTCAAATATTACCCACTTGTACATTATAGCTCACATACAATATTTAAGTAAATATGTTTTTTTTTTGTATAAAACAAAAACCTATACTCACAAACCTCAAAGCTTGCTGATTTAAAAAAACCACACATATATTTTACAGTTTACCAATATAAGTAAACAGTATTTACCTTTATGACCAAATTGAATAGACCTGTGAAGTATTAGACATATTATCTGATACGGGGACCACATGTGGTTGACAAATCCTAAGTAATAAACAGAGGAACATTAGGGGGGGGGGAACAGAACAGGAACAGGTGGCAGGGCAAAGCCCTTCACATCCAGGGAAGATCTCTGATAATGCTGACAATGACAGTCTCACACACACACGCACGCACGCACGCACACATGCACACATGCACACACACACACACACACACACACACACACACACACACACACACACACACACACACACACACACACACACACACACACACACACACACACACACACACACACACACACACACACACACACACACACACACACACACACACACGCGCACACACACACACACGCACGCACACGCACACACGCACGCACACACACACACACACACACACACACGCACGCACGCACGCACGCACACAAATGCTCATTTGGCCTCCACACCACACTATTAGTAACAGCTAGTATATATTTAAAGCAGTGGAAAGGTCCATTTCTTCTTTGACCCTCTTGGCTGAAAGCCAAAGGAGATAGCTTTTATAAAATATTAACCAAGGGTGCACCTTCATAATTTATTCCCAGGTGAACAGAGGAGTGGGCTGGGACAGACATGCACTAATGCTTTCAGACTCAATAGACATTTCCATTATTCCTCCCAAGCCAATTTGAGGCTGATAATGATGTTTATAGACAGAGGGAGCATGAGGAGTGGTTGGAGATACAGGAGGGGACTGTTTCAGATTGTGTGTGTGTGTGTGTGTGTGTGTGTGTGTGTGTGTGTGTGTGTGTGTGTGTGGAAGGGAGGAAGGAAGGAGAGGACCATCCTCCTCAGTGAATTTCATAAAAAATAGTAAATAATTAAAAATGTTATCCTTTTTAGATAAAACTATACTAAATATATTCACATGTCACCAAATAGTTTTAAAAAATACACTGTTTATTAAAACACACTGTTTTGCAATGAAGTTCTACATTAGCCTCAACAGCACTCTGTAGGGTAAAACTATGTTGTAGCCGGAGGACAGCTAGCTTCCGTCCTCCTCTGGGTACATCGACTTCAATACAAAACCTAGGATGGTTAGTGTTCTCACCCCCTTTTCCATAGACTTACACAGCAATTATGACAACTTCCTATTATCATTATGACAGCGTCCTCCAACCTATCAGAGCTCTTGCAGCATAAACTGACATGTTGTCCACCCAATCAAAGGATCAACGAATGAATCTAGTACTGACAGCATAAGCTACAGCTAGCACAGCAGTGCATAACATGTGGTGAGTAATTGACTCAAAGAGAGTGAAAGACAATATTTGAACAGATTAATTTCATGAAAAATAAAGGAGAAGAAAGAGAGAGAGAGAGCTAGCTATATTTTTTAACTTTCAATTTCACTTATCTAGAAAATGCAGCAAGTTAGTTTAGCCTACTGAAATTCCTGGCTGAAACAGAGAGGGGATGCTATGCTAGCTAGTTAACTTAGCTATGCTATGCTATGCTAGCTAGATGGCTATGGCTATCCAACACTGGAACTCTTCCAAGTCAAGGTAAGCTTTTGGTTTTATACATGTATTACCACCGGGTCCCGCCGGTAGAACAGCTAAACAGCTTGCTGACTGTACTGCATGACTGCAGCAGGTTTACTAACGTGTTAGTTCTAGTAGCTACGTTGACTGACTTTAGCTAATACGGTGACAACGATGTAGGCTGTGTGTAGTGTGTTAGCGGTAATGATACGAAGGTTTGGCTTGGAAAGGTTTTCTCGCCTGGGCACAGAAAGCAGAGAGGAGGACAACGTGTAGATATGAGAAGGAATTATGTGATCCTGCTGTTTGTACGTGGCTGCTATGAAAGTGAACTGTTTGTGCTTGTGATCAAGGGGTGTATTAATTCGGCCAATTCTGTAAAAAAACAAAACGTTTCTTAAAAACGCAACCGCATACATCTAATTAGAATAATTTTAAAAAATCACCATAGAAATCTCCGTTTCAGCAGAATGATCTAGAACGATCTGATACGTCTCAATCCACTGTATCCACCTATGTAAAAAAAAAAAAAAAAAAACATTTTTATTTACGCATCTGCTGTGAAAGTTGACACCACAAGCATCTTGGGACTCATCTGAAGACGTTACAGACGATTGTCCACCTTCTGTGTGTAGCGTCCGAACAGTCTGGACTACACACACCATGAGAGACTCTCACAAAACACCTGCATGTCGGTTGTTTTGCTCTCGGATGCTCACAGGCCTCACAAGACTAGTCTGATGGTCGCCTGGTAACAGTTGAAAAACAATGTATGGAGGCTGTTTAGTGACAAAAATAAGAGGTTAAAAAATGTTTCCTGATCTTTCTTACATCTCTCAGATATTGGATATAACACACTTCTGGGGGGCTATGTGTTGTTCCATGTAGTGAATCTTATTCAATGTGTTTCTATTGGCTAATAGCAGTAAGGACAGTTATTCAATGTGTTTCTATGGGCTAATAGCAGTAAGGACTATCTGTTATTCAATGTGTTTCTATGGGCTAATAGCAGTAAGGACTATCTGTTATTCAATGTGTTTCTATTGGCTAATAGCAGTAAGGACTGTCTGTTATTCAATGTGTTTCTATTGGCTAATAGCAGTAAGGACTGTCTGTTATTCAATGTGTTTCTATGGGCTAATAGCAGTAAGGACTATCTGTTATTCAATGTGTTTCTATTGGCTAATAGCAGTAAGGACTGTCTGTTATTCAATGTGTTTCTATTGGCTAATAGCAGTAAGGACTGTCTGTTATTCAATGTGTTTCTATGGGCTAATAGCAGTAAGGACTGTCTGTTATTCAATGTGTTTCTATTGGCGAATAGCAGTAAGGACTATCTGTTATTCAATGTGTTTCTAATGGCTAATAGCAGTAAGGACTGTTATTCAATGTGTTTCTATTGGCTAATAGCAGTAAGGACTGTTATTCAATGTGTTTCTATTGGCTAATAGCAGTAAGGACTATCTGTTATTCAATGTGTTTCTATTGGCTAATAGCAGTAAGGACTGTTATTCAATGTGTTTCTATTGGCTAATAGCAGTAAGGACTATCTGTTATTCAATGTGTTTCTATGGGCTAATAGCAGTAAGGACTATCTGTTATTCAATGTGTTTCTATTGGCTAATAGCAGTAAGGACTGCTATTCAATGTGTTTCTATTGGCTAATAGCAGTAAGGACGGTCTGTTATTCAATGTGTTTCTACTGGCTAATAGCAGTAAGGACTGTTATTCAACGTGTTTCTATTGGCTAATAGCAGTAAGGACTATCTGTTATTCAATGTGTTTCTATGGGCTAATAGCAGTAAGGACTATCTGTTATTCAATGTGTTTCTATGGGCTAATAGCAGTAAGGACTGTCTGTTATTCAATGTGTTTCTAATAGCAGTAAGGACTATCTGTTATTCAATGTGTTTCTATGGGCTAATAGCAGTAAGGACTGTCTGTTATTCAATGTGTTTCTATTGGCTAATAGCAGTAAGGACTGTCTGTTATTCAATGTGTTTCTATTGGCTAATAGCAGTAAGGACTGTCTGTTATTCAATGTGTTTCTATGGGCTAATAGCAGTAAGGACTATCTGTTATTCAATGTGTTTCTATTGGCTAATAGCAGTAAGGACTGTCTGTTATTCAATGTGTTTCTATTGGCTAATAGCAGTAAGGACTGTCTGTTATTCAATGTGTTTCTATGGGCTAATAGCAGTAAGGACTGTCTGTTATTCAATGTGTTTCTATTGGCGAATAGCAGTAAGGACTGTCTGTTATTCAATGTGTTTCTATGGGCTAATAGCAGTAAGCACTGTCTGTTATTCAATGTGTTTCTATTGGCGAATAGCAGTAAGGACTATCTGTTATTCAATGTGTTTCTATTGGCTAATAGCAGTAAGGACTGTCTGTTATTCAATGTGTTTCTATTGGCGAATAGCAGTAAGGACTGTCTGTTATTCAATGTGTTTCTATTGGCTAATATCAGTAAGGACTGTCTGTTATTCAGTGTGTTTCTACTGGCTAATAGTAGTAAGCCCAAAAAATTAAAATAATCAAATCATTAAAAAAAATATACAGTGCCTTGCGAAAGTATTCGGCCCCCTTGAACTTTGCGACCTTTTGCCACATTTCAGGCTTCAAACATAAATATATAAAACTGTATTTTTTTGTGAAGAATCAACAACAAGTGGGACACAATCATGAAGTGGAATGACATTTATTGGATATTTCAAACTTTTTAACAAATCAAAAACAAAAAAATTGGGCGTGCAAAATTATTCAGCCCCCTTAAGTTAATACTTTGTAGTGCCACCTTTTGCTGCGATTACAGCTGTAAGTCGCTTGAGGTATGTCTCTATCAGTTTTGCACATCGAGAGACGGAATTTTTTTCCCATTCCTCCTTGCAAAACAGCTCGAGCTCAGTGAGGATGGATGGAGAGCATTTGTGAACAGCAGTTTTCAGTTCTTTCCACAGATTCTCAATTGGATTCAGGTCTGGACTTTGACATGGCCATTCTAACACCTGGATATGTTTATTTTTGAACCATTCCATTGTAGATTTTGCTTTATGTTTTGGATCATTGTCTTGTTGGAAGACAAATCTCCGTCCCAGTCTCAGGTCTTTTGCAGACTCCATCAGGTTTTCTTCCAGAATGGTCCTGTATTTGGCTCCATCCATCTTCCCATCAATTTTAACCATCTTCCCTGTCCATGCTGAAGAAAGCAGGCCCAAACCATGATGCTGCCACCACCATGTTTGAGAGTGGGGATGGTGTGTTCAGGGTGATGAGCTGTGTTTGGGACATGGGGTGTCTTGTAACCAGCCTATTCAAAAGTTGAGCTTGTGTGCGGCTGCTCGGCCTTGGAAACCTGTTTCATGAAGCTTGCGACAAACAGTTATTGTGCTGATGATGCTGATGTTGCTTCCAGAGGCAGTTTGGAACTCCGTAGTGAGTGTTACAACCGAGGACAGATGATTTTTTCACACTTCAGCACTCGGTGGTCACGTTCTGTAAGCTTGTGAGGTCTACCACTTGGGGCTGAGCTTCTAGACATTTCCACTTCACAATAACAGTACTTACAGCTGACCGGGGCAGCTCAAGAAGGCCAGACATTTGACAAACTGACTTGTTGGAAAGGTGGCATCCTATGACGGTGCTATGTTAAAAGTCATTGAGCTCTTCAGTAAGGCCATTCTACTGCCAATGTTTGTCTATGGAGATTGCATGGCTGTGTGCTTGATTTTATACACCTGTCAGCAATGGATGTGGCTGAAATGGCTGAATCCACTCATTTGAAGGGGTGTCCACATACTTTGTGTATATATACATTACATTCCGAAAGTATTCAGACCCCTTGACGTTTTCCACATTGTTAAGTTACAGAATTATTCTGAAATTGATTTAAAAAATACAATTCTCACCAATCTACACACAATACCCCATAATGACAAAGAGCAAACAGGTATTTTAGAAATGTTTTCAAATGTAATTAAAAATAATAAACAAACATACCTTTTATTCAGACCCTTTGCTATGCGACTCGACATCGAGGTCAGGTGCATCCTTCCATTGATCATCCTTGAGATGTTTCTACAACTTGATTGGAGTCCACCTGTGGTACATTCAATTGATTGATCATGATTTGGAAACGCACACACCTGTCTATATAAGGTCTCACAGTTGACAGTGCATGTCAGAGCAAAAACCAAGCCTTGAGGTCAAAGGAATTGTCCGTAGAGCTCAGAGACAGGATTGTGTCGAGGCACAGATCTTGGGAAGGGTACCAAAAAATGTCACATCTGGAGGAAACCAGGCACCGTTCATCATCTGGCCAATACCATCCCTACGATGAAGCATGGAGGTGGCAGCATCATGCTCATCATCTGGCCAATACCATCCCTACGATGAAGCATGGGGGTGGCAGCATCATGCTCATCATCTGGCCAATACCATCCCTACGATGAAGCATGGGGGTGGCAGCATCATGCTCATCATCTGGCCAATACCATCCCTACGATGAAGCATGGGGGTGGCAGCATCATGCTGTGGGGATGTTTTTCAGTTTCAGGGAATGAGAGACTAGTTAGGATCGAGGGGAAAGATTAACAGAGCAAAGTACAGAGAGAAACCTTGATGAAAACCTACTCCATAGCGATCAGGACCTCAGACTGACACAAAGGTTCACCTTCCATCAGGACAACGACCCTAAAGACACAGCCAAGACAATGCAGGAGTGTCTCTGAATGTCCTTGAATTAATGAAACGTTTCATGCGATTGGAGAACACATAGGTACGGATCTACAACCATTCCTCAGTACAGAATCTTTCTAGATTCTTGATATCATTCGGTCTGCGCTTACGGAGTGGCCTCTTCAATTTGGACCGCAGGGTTTTCAATGGGGTTCAAGTCCAGAGACTTTTTGGTCAATTAACCATTTCTTTGTGGATTTTGATATATACTTGGGGTCATTACCTTGCTGGAAGAGCCACTTGCAGCCAAATTTCATCCTCCTGGTAGAGGTAACCATGGTTATGGTTCAAACGTCCTGGTGCTGGTTAGAGTTCCTGATGTCGTTGACCTCAACAATGACCCTAGGACCAGTGGAAGTAAACTATCCACATAACATCAAAGATCCCATACATGGTCCTTCTGTAGCTCAGTTGGTAGAGCATGGCGCTTGTAACGCCAGGGTAGTGGGTTTGATTCCCGGGACCACCCATACGTAGAATGTATGCACACATGACTGACTGTAAGTCGCTTTGGATAAAAGCGTCTGCTAAATGGCATATATTATTATATTATCCCCACACCATATTTGACAGTAGTGATGAGGTTTCTTTCTGCATATGCCCTTTTCCGGGTCCAATCCATGTGCCAAATCCCATTTAGCAAACTTCAGCCATTTGCGTTTTGTTGTTTGCTCTCAATATAAAGGCTTTTTTTTTTTCCGGACAACCCTTCCAAAGAGTCTGTTGGAATGGAGGTGGCATTGGATAATTTAGTGGCAAGAATACTGGGTTAAATGCATGTCAAAAATGTTTCCTGTTGTTCCATGTAGTGAATCTCGTATTCAGTACGTTCATATGGGCTAAAAGCAGTAAAGCCCCAAAAATGTTTTTTTATAAAATATTTTTTTGTAATATATTTATTTTGTAATATTTCAAGGGGTCTCAAATTCGAAATCAAACAGCACAATGATCATTGGTATGATTCTCTTGAAACTGTTTATCATAGCTTAGTAGACAGGGCTTAGACTCCTATAGGAAGGCCTAGTGCAGTCAGGTTTGTCTTGTGTTTTATATCACATTGTACCGACACTGCTGATGAAACTAACACATGTGAAAACATTTGATCGGTGTTATTTCACGATAGTTCCTTGTTGGAAATACAATTAGAAGGTTTGCATGTGCGGCATTTTCTGCTTTCAAAGGTGGACACTGCCGTGCTGTAAATTGGTTAAAAGGCTCAGTGTAGTCAAAAACGAGACTTCTCTGTGTTTTAAAAAAATATATATTTCCACACTATGAGGTTGAAGTATATATTGTGAAATTGATAAATGGATGATAATACCCTTTTAATGTAAGATCTGTTTGAAAACATTTCATCCTGTGTTTTGGTTGGATGGAGTTGTTCCCTGTCTGATGTCATCACATGACTTAATGAATAGACCAATAACAAAGAGAGTTCCAAACCTCTAAGCCAATAACAGCCTAATATTCAGTTTTCCCTTCCCCAGACAGATCAAGCTAAATTCTTGCCTGAGCATTTGAATGGAAATCTATTATAGTAAAAGGTACTTCATTGCTACCCAGAAGGGATTTGATATTGGTAGAAAATGATTACATTTGGGCCTTTAAGCTGAGATTAAAAAAATAAATAAAAAGTAGAAATTTAACACACATTTAATTTTGTTGGATTTTATTTATAAGAAACTTTAGGGGTGCCACTAATGTTGACCCAGGCATTTTGAGAAAATTAAATACTTGTTATATAAAATCTCTTTCTCTGAGCAATTGTATTAGTCTAAAATAACATAATTTAACATTAGTTTTAGCTTACAATGTACTGTAGCTCAGTATTTGAATTATGTATTTTATACAGTCATTTCTGCTCATCTTTATCAAGCGTGTCAATCATTTAGGACTGACTGAACATATCCTGAGTCTGTCAATCATTTAGAACTCACTGAACACATCCTGAGTCTGTCAATCATTTAGAACTGACTGAACATATCCTGAATCTGTCAATCATTTAGAACTCACTGAACATATCCTGAGTCTGTCAATCATTTAGAACTCACTGAACACATCCTGAGTCTGTCAATCATTTAGAACTCACTGAACATATCCTGAGTCTGTCAATCATTTAGAACTGACTGAACATATCCTGAGTCTGTCAATCATTTTACTGAACTCACTGTCAATCATTTAGAACTGACTGAACATATCCTGAGTCTGTCAATCATTTAGAACTCACTGAACATATCCTGAGTCTGTCAATCATTTAGAACTGACTGAACATACTCAGTCTGTCAATCATTTAGAACTGACTGAACATATCCTGAGTCTGTCAATCATTTAGAACTCACTGAACATATCCTGAGTCTGTCAATCATTTAGAACTCACTGAACATATCCTGAGTCTGTCAATCATTTAGAACTCACTGAACAAACTGTCAATCATTTTTAAACACACTGTCAATCATGAACATAAGTCTGTCAATCATTTAGAACTCACTGAACAAAACACATTTTTTTAAACACACTGTCTAAAGGCCAGGCTGGGCCAGCCACAGTAACTACTCTAACACTGCTGTTTTCTCTAGTTGATAGGGTTTTTATCTAAGGAGAACAGATATGTAGAGCTGGCCAGGATCAGGTGAAATACCTTGTGAGGTTTCCACCTTCCACTCAGCCCCCGTTTATCTAACATCTTTACAGAAGATAGAGAGACTTAAAGAGTGTTGGTTAGTATTGGTTTGCCCAGCTGCCTTCCATACCTGGGTTTAAATGCTATTTGAAATAATTGTATAAACTTTAGCTGGGCTTGATTGAGTCTGCCTAATGCAATGGAAGCAATAGAATACTGTAAATGTGCAAAACGTTTCCATCTGGTACTGCAAGCAGGATAAAGACAGCCCTGTCCATCTGGTACTGCAAGCAGGATAAAGACAGCCCTGTCCATCTGGTACTGCAAGCAGGCTAAAGACAGCCCTGTCCATCTGGGACTGCCAGCAGGATAAAGACAGCCCTGTCCATCTAGTACTGCCAGCAGGCTAAAGACAGCCCTGTCCATCTGGTACTGCCAGCAGGATAAAGACAGCCCTGTCCATCTGGGACTGCCAGCAGGATAAAGACAGCCCTGTCCATCTGGTACTGCCAGCAGGATAAAGACAGCCCTGTCCATCTGGGACTGCCAGCAGGAGAAAGACAGCCCTGTCCATCTGGTACTGCAAGCAGGCTAAAGACAGCCCTGTCCATCTGGTACTGCCAGCAGGATAAAGACAGCTCTGTCCATCTGGTACTGCAAGCAGGCTAAAGACAGCCCTGTCCATCTGGTACTGCCAGCAGGATAAAGACAGCTCTGTCCATCTGGTACTGCCAGCAGGATAAAGACAACCCTGTCCATCTGGTACTGCCAGCAGGCTAAAGACAGCCCTGTCCATCTGGTGCTGCCAGCAGGCTAAAGACATAGCCCTGTCCATCTGGTACTGCAAGCAGGCTAAAGACAGCCCTGTCCATCTGGTACTGCCAGCAGGATAAAGACAGCCCTGTCCATCTGGTACTGCAAGCAGGCTAAAGACAGCCGTGTCCATCTGGTACTGCAATCAGGCTAAAGACAGCCCTGTCCATCTGATACTGCCAGCAGGATAAAGACAGCCCTGTCCATCTGGTACTGCCAGCAGACTAAAGACAGCCCTGTCCATCTGGTACTGCCAGCAGGCTAAAGACAGCCCTGTCCATCTGGTACTGCCAGCAGACTAAAGACAGCCCTGTCCATCTGGTACTGCCAGCAGGCTAAAGACAGCCCTGTCCATCTGGTGCTGCCAGCAGGCTAAAGACATAGCCCTGTCCATCTGGTACTGCAAGCAGGCTAAAGACAGCCCTGTCCATCTGGTACTGCCAGCAGGATAAAGACTGCCCTGTCCATCTGGTACTGCAAGCAGGCTAAAGACAGCCGTGTCCATCTGGTACTGCCAGCAGGCTAAAGACAGCCCTGTCCATCTGGTACTGCTAGCAGACTAAAGACAGCCCTGTCCATCTGGTACTGCCAGCAGGCAAAAGACAGCCCTGTCCATCTGGTACTGCAAGCAGACTAAAGACAGCCCTGTCCATCTGGTACTGCCAGCAGGCTAAAGACAGCCCTGTCCATCTGGTACTGCCAGCAGGCAAAAGACAGCCCTGTCCATCTGGTACTGCCAGCAGGCAAAAGACAGCCCTGTCCATCTGGTACTGCTAGCAGGCTAAAGACATAGCCCTGTCCATCTGGTACTGCAAGCAGGCTAAAGACAGCCCTGTCCATCTGGTACTGCCAGCAGGCAAAAGACAGCCCTGTCCATCTGGTACTGCAAGCAGACTAAAAGACAGCCCTGTCCATCTGGTACTGCAAGCAGGCTAAAGACAGCCCTGTCCATCTGGTACTGCCAGCAGACTAAAGACAGCCCTGTCCATCTGGTACTGCAAGTAGGCTAAAGACAGCCCTGTCCATCTGGTACTGCCAGCAGGCTAAAGGTTTGCTGCCTTCCTAACCCAGCTGAAGACTGTTTTGGGGAACAATCATGCTTGGAGCAGCGAGCAATATCCCGTCTAACCTTAATATTGGCGACTTCAATTTAATGTTGCCTTCCCATTTTGGCAATGTAATGAAAATTCTGCTTAAGTCTCTTACTGCACTAGGAGTTCCTTTGTCTTCACAAAAACATGATTGTTTGTCATCAGATACAGATCATATCATACTGAAAGCATCAGATTTATATCATTATCAATATTACAAAGGTGCACTTTGTACTGGGGACAATGAAGTTCCACTCTAAATTGTGCAGTTTTGTAACACAACACAATTCCACAGATGTCTATAGTTTTGAGGGAGCGCACAATTGGCATACTGACTGCAGGAATGTCCACCAGAGCTGTTGCCAGAAAATGTAATGTTCATTTCTCTACCATAAGCCACTTCCAACATCGGCCTCACAACTGCAGACCACGTGTAACCACGGCAGCCCAGGACTTCCACATCCGGCTTCTTAACCTGCGGGATCTTCTGAGTCCAGCCACCCGGACAGCTGATGAAACTGAGGAGTGTCTGAAATAAAGCCCCTTTGTGTGGAAAAACTCATTCTGATTGGCTGGGCCTGGCTCCCCAATGGGTGGACCTGACTTCCAAGTGGGAGGGCCTATGCAACCCCAGGCCCACCCATGGCTGCACTACTGCCAAGTCATGTGAAATACATAGATTAGGGCATAATGCATTTATTTAAATTGACTCATTTCCTTATATGAACTGTAAACTCAGTAAAATATTTGAAATGATTGCATATTCATGTTTTTGTTCAGTATAATTAACTTTATAATAGTTTCTCAGGTTCCTTGGGAATTTCAAAATACAACTTTACTTCATACAATGCAAAAGGTATTAAAATATTCAATATCTTTAGGGTATGTATTGTATACCGTATATTCCAATAGGTGTATTTTATTTTTATTTTTTTTACCTTTATTTGACCAGGCAAGTCAGTTAAGAACATATTCTTATTTTCAATGACGGCCTGGGAACAGTGGGTTAACTGCCTGTTCAGGGGCAGAACGACAGATTTGTACCTTGTCAGCTCGGGGGTTTGAACTCGCAACCTTCCGGTTGCTAGTCCAACGCTCTAACCACTAGGCTACGCTGACACCAACATTATGTTATTATTGGTGAATAGGTAGGTTATTATGTTATTAATAGGTAGGTTATTATGTTATTAATAGGTAGGTTATTATGTTATTAATAGGTAGGTTATTATGTTACTCTACTCAGCAAACTGGATGCAGTCTATCACAGTGCCATCCGTTTTGTCACTAAAGCACCTTATACCACCCACCACTGCGACTTGTATGC
>NC_068445.1:46019720-46024720 GCF_023373465.1 Oncorhynchus keta | reverse complement strand
TCTGTTTGTCTGTCAGTCACTGCCCCTCATACAGTAACGTCTGTTTATCCCTTGGCTCTATCATAGCAGCACTCGTAGATAAATCTCCAAACACACTTGGCCTTGTCACACTTATCCTGATGCACCAACACCTGAGAGAGATGGCCTTAGTTGTTTTTACACGCTTGTTTGTGTTGCCGGTCGCCAGGGTCACTGTTGAACAGGCTCAAAAACATTCAAAACAAGCTCGACTGTAAAAATCATTGAATAGGCTCTTACCAGGTATGCATATTACACTGGGGTAATTGATTCCTCCCCTCTTTCGATTTATTGGAGAGAAGGAGTGCATGCTGTCTTTTTCACTGCTACTCTGCACCAGACTGGCTGGTGGAATAGAATTTATTGCACAGCCAATCGTTACCAAGGCATACCAGGAAGAGAGAGACACTATTAACAACAACAGTAATCAACAGCAGTAACATGCATTGTGTGATTTATCCTCCAGATTCCTTTATACTACGGAATTCAATTAAAATATTTCACCTGTTGATCTTCCTTATTTATGTTTATTTGTTTGACTTGAAAAAAATATATTTTACAATATTTAATTAATAATGATAGCATGAACCGCATATTCTTAAAGTTTAATGTTTTAATGCAATTTATTTTGTTAGGTTTGCAATAAAACATTTTTTTTTATGATGTGTAGATGATAATTTCTGAATCGTATTTAGGTCAATATCGCTACGTCGTCAGAGGGTGAGATTCCAACTGCGTAAAACAGGAGCCAAGCCTTCTCATGTAACAAACAAGATCACACATGTAGACACAGTTGGAGAGACCTTACTTTATCCACAGGTAGAACGTGACATCATCTTAAAGGGCCTCTTACCGAAAGAAGATAAAATACTGCTCTGTTTCTCCATTCTATCCTCTGTTTTCTATACACTCATATACCTCTTCTACAGGTTGGGAGCATGAGATACCTCTTCTACAGGATGGGAGCATGAGATACCTCTTCTACAGGTTGGGAGCATGAGATACCTCTTCTACAGGATGGGAGCATGAGATACCTCTTCTACAGGATGGGAGCATGAGATACCTCTTCTACAGGATGGGAGCATGAGATACCTCTTCTACAGGTTGGGAGCATGAGATACCTCTTCTACAGGTTGGGAGCATGAGATACCTCTTCTACAGGTTGGGAGCATGAGATACCTCTTCTACAGGTTGGGAGCATGAGATACCTCTTCTACAGGTTGGGAGCATGAGATACCCCTTCTACAGGTTGGGAGCATGAGATACCTCTTCTACAGGTTGGGAGCATGAGATACCTCTTCTACAGGTTGGGAGCATGAGATACCTCTTCTACAGGTTGGGAGCATGAGATACCTATTCTACAGGTTGGGAGCATGAGATACCTCTTCTACAGGTTGGGAGCATGAGATACCCCTTCTACAGGTTGGGAGCATGAGATACCTCTTCTACAGGTTGGGAGCATGAGATACCTCTTCTACAGGTTGGGAGCATGAGATACCCCTTCCACAGGTTGGGAGCATGAGATACCTCTTCTACAGGTTGGGAGCATGAGATACCTCTTCTACAGGTTGGGAGCATGAGATACCCCTAAATATAAAACATCACTATATATAAACTATCAGTTTTAATAAAACAGTATATTTAAACATCAGTAAATATAACACAGTAAACATAAAACATCAGAATATTTAAAACATCACTATATATAAAACATCAGTATATATAAAACATCAGTATATATACAGCAGTAAATATATAACAGTATATATATAAAACATCACTATATATGTAACAATAAATATATAAACATCAGTATATATATAACAGTATATATATAAAACATCACTATATATGTAACAATACATATATAAAACATCACTATATATGTAACAATACATATATAAAACATCACTATATATATAATAAGTATATATATAAAACATCACTATATATATAAAAAAATATTTATAAAACAGTATATATTTAACATCAGTATACATAAAACATCAGTTTGTGTAAAACATCAGTATATTTAAATCAACAGTGTATTCATTTCTGTCTTGTGCTGCTGGTTAGTCTCTCCACCCCCAGGGGCTTGTGCTGCTGGTTAGTCTCTGCACCCCCAGAGGCTTGTGCTGCTGGTTAGTCTCTGCACCCCCAGGGTGCTGCTGGTTAGTCTCTGCACCCCCAGGGGATTGTGCTGCTGGTTAGTCTCTGCACCCCCAGGGGCTTGTGCTGCTGGTTAGTCTCTCCACCCCCAGGGGCTTGTGCTGCTGGTTAGTCTCTCCACCCCCAGGGTGCTGCTGGTTAGTCTCTCCACCCCCAGGGGCTTGTGCTGCTGGTTAGTCTCTCCACCCACAGGGGCTTGTGCTGCTGGTTAGTCTCTCCACCCCCAGGGGCTTGTGCTGCTGGTTAGTCTCTCCACCCCCAGGGGCTTGTGCTGCTGGTTAGTCTCTGCACCCCCAGGGTGCTGCTGGTTAGTCTCTCCACCCCCAGGGGCTTGTGCTGCTGGTTAGTCTCTGAAACCCCCAGGGTGCTGCTGGTTAGTCTCTGCACCCCCAGGGTGCTAATGGTTAGTCTCTCCACCCCCAGGGGCTTGTGCTGCTGGTTAGTCTCTCCACCCCCAGGGTGCTGCTGGTTAGTCTCTCCACCCCCAGGGGCTTGTGCTGCTGGTTAGTCTCTCCACCCCCAGGGGCTTGTGAAGCTGGTTAGTCTCTCCACCCCCAGGGGCTTGTGCTGCAGGTTAGTCTCTCCACCCCCAGGGGCTTGTGCTGCTGGTTAGTCTCTGCACCCCCAGGGGCTTGTGCTGCTGGTTAGTCTCTGCACCCCCAGGGGCTTGTGCTGCAGGTTAGTCTCTCCACCCCCAGGGGCTTGTGCTGCAGGTTAGTCTCTCCACCCCCAGGGGCTTGTGCTGCTGGTTAGTCTCTGCACCCCCAGGGTGCTGCTGGTTAGTCTCTGCACCCCCAGGGGCTTGTGCTGCTGGTTAGTCTCTGCACCCCCAGGGGCTTGTCTCTCCACCCCCAGGGGCTTGTGCTGCTGGTAAGTCTCTCCACCCCCATGGGCTGTGGGGCTTGGTGCTGCTGGTTAGTCTCTCCACCCCCAGGGTGCTGCTGGTTAGTCTCTCCACCCCAGGGGCTTGTGCTGCTGGTTAGTCCCTCTGCTGCAGTCTCTCCCCCAGGGTGCTGCTGGTTAGTCTCTGCACCCCCAGGGGGTGCTGCTGGTTAGTCTCTGCACCCCAGGGGGCTTGTGCACCCCCAGGGTGCTGCAGGTTAGTCTCTCCAACCTCAGGGGCTTGTGCTGCTGGTTAGTCTCTGCACCCCCAGGGTGGGTGCTGTACCCCAGGTTAGTCTCTCCACCCCCAGGGGCTTGTGCTGCTGGTTAGTCTCTGCACCCCCAGGGTGCTGCTGGTTAGTCTCTGCACCCCCAGGGTGCTGCTGGTTAGTCTCTGCACCCCCAGGGGCTTGTGCTGCTGGTTAGTCTCTCCACCCTCAGGGGCTTGTGCTGCTGGTTAGTCTCTGCACCCCCAGGGTGCTGCTGGTTAGTCTCTGCACCCCCAGGGGCTTGTGCTGCTGGTTAGTCTCTGCACCCCCAGGGGCTTGTGCTGCTGGGTCTCCACCCCCAGGTTAGTCTCTCCACCCCCAGGGGTGCTGCTGGTTAGTCTCTCAGGGTGCTGCTGTTTAGTCTTCCCCCCAGGGGCTTGTGGCTTGTGCTGCAGGTTGCACCCCCAGGGTGCTCTCTCCACCCCCAGGGGGTGCTGCTGGTTAGTCTCTGCACCCCCAGGGGCTTCTGCACCCCCAGGGTGCTGCTGGTTAGTCTCTGCACCCCCAGGGGCTTGTGCTGCTGGTTAGTCTCTCCACCCCTCAGGGGGGGCTTGTGCTGCTGTTTAGTCTCTCCACCCCCAGGCTTGTGGGGCTTGCACCCCCCAGGGTGCTGCTGGTTAGTCTCTCCACCCCCAGGGGGTGCTGCTGGTTAGTCTCTCCACCCCCAGGGCTTGTGCTGCTGGTTAGTCTCTGCACCCCCAGGGTGCTGCTGGTTAGTCTCTGCACCCCCAGGGTGCTGCTGGTTAGTCACTCCACCCCCAGGGGCTTGTGCTGCTGGTTAGTCTCTGCACCCCCAGGGTGCTGCTGGTTAGTCTCTGCACCCCCAGGGGGTGCTGCTGGTTAGTCTCTGCACCCCAGGGGGCTTGTCCACCCCCAGGGTGCTGGTTAGTCTCTCCACCCCCCTTGTGCAGGGGCTTGTGCTGCTGGTTAGTCTCTGCACCCCCAGGGTGCTGCTGGTTAGTCTCTCCACCCCCAGGGGCTTGTGCTGCTGGTTAGTCTCTCTACCCCCAGGGTGCTGCTGGTTATTCTCTCCACCCCCAGGGGCTTGTGCTGCTGGTTAGTCTCTCTACCCCCAGGGTGCTGCTGGTTAGTCTCTCCACCCCCAGGGTGCTGCTGGTTAGTCTCTGCACCCCCAGGGTGCTGCTGGTTAGTCTCTGCACCCCCAGGGTGCTGCTGGTTAGTGTGCTGGCGGGTAGTCTCCTGGTTGTCAAAGGGTTTGGTAGCCCCGTCCATTTTTGACATTCACATCCCAGCAGTAATGATGCTAAAAGCTGCAATTAGTCTGACTGTGGCGCTGCGGGGAAGCGAAACCAGGCCCCCTCCTCGCTACCCACCATACATGAGCTGTTAGCTGCTGCTATTATTCAGTTGGATTGTGCTCCTGGAGAAACATCGCCTCTGTCCTCCTTTTTCCCTCCCATTTTTGTTTTTTGCCCTCCTCTTCTCATTCCTCTCCTCTTTTTTTTTACTGCCGTCTCAAACTTACCTTTGTTTTATCTTTTTTACTTCAACCTCTTATATCTAAAGAAACATTTGTCTGTTTCAAAGGGAACTGTCACACAATGATCAGCTGTGGAATAATACTATTTATTGATAGCATTTATCATTGCAGCCTGAATAGATGTGTGTAATATGAAATGTGAGGACATGTCTCAACTGCTG
>NC_068445.1:46004720-46014720 GCF_023373465.1 Oncorhynchus keta | reverse complement strand
TTTTCAGTTCTGCCCACAAATGTTCTATAGGGTTGAGGTCAGGGCTTTGTGATGGCCACTCCAATACCTTGACTTTGTTGTCCTTAAGCTGTTTGTTACAACTTTGAAAGTATGCTCGGGGTCATTGTCAATTTGGAAGACCCATTTGCGACCAAGCTTTAACTTCCTGACTGATGTCTTGAGATGTTGCTTCAATATATTCACATAATTTTCCATCCTCATGATGCAATCTATTTTGTGAAGTGCACCAGTCCCTCCTGCAGCAAAGCACCCCCACAACATGATGCTGCCACCCCTGTACTTCACAGTTGGGATGGTGTTCTTTGGCTTGCAAGCCTCCCCCTTTTCCTCCAAACATAACGATGGTCATTATGGGCAAACAGCTTTATTTTGGTTTCATCAGACCAGAGGACATTTCTCCAAAAGTATGATCTTTGTCAGTACAGTTGCAAACCGTAGTCTGGCTTTTTTCATGGCGGTTTTGGAGCTGTGGCTTCTTCCTTGCTGAACGGCCTTTCAGGTTATGTCGATATAGGACTCGTTTACTGTGGATATAGATATTTTTGTACCTGTTTCCTCCAGCATCTTCACAAGGTCCTTTGCTGTTGTTCTGGGATCGATTTGCACTTTTCGCACCAAAGTACGTTCATCTCTAGGAGACAGAATGTGTCTCCTTCCTGAGCGGTATGACGGCTACGTGGTCCCGTGGTGTTTATACTTGAGTACTATTGTTTGTACAGATGAACGTGGTGCCTTCAGGCATTTGGACATCGCTCCCAAGGATGAACCAGCCTTGTGGAGGTCTACAATGTTTTTTCTGAGGTCTTGGCTGATTTCTTTTGATTTCCCTATGATGTCAAACAAAGAGGTATTGAGTTTAAAGGTAGGCCTTGAAATATATCCACAGGTACACCTCCAATTGCATCAAATTATATCAATTAGCCTACCAGAAGCTTCTAAAGCCATGACATAATTTTCTGGAATTTTCCAAGGTGTTTAAAGGCACAGTCAACTTAGTGTATGGAAACATCTGAAGTGAAATAATCTGTCTGTAAACAAACCAGTCCTTCTGTAGCTCAGTTGGTAGAGCATGGCGCTTGGAACGCCAGGGTAGTGGGTTCGATTCCCCGGGACCACCCATACGTAGAATGTATGCACACATGACTGTAAGTCGCTTTAGATAAAAGCGTCTGCTAAATGGCATATATTATTATATTATTATTATATCAAACAAAGTAGATGTCCTAACCGACTTGCAAAAACTATAGCTTTTTCTACATTGTAGAATAATAGTGAAGACATCAAAACTATAAAATAACACATATAGAATCATGTAGTAACCAAACAAGTGTTTGAGATTTGAGATTCTTCAAAGTAGCCACCCTTTGCCCCGAATGGCGCAGCGGTCTAAGACACTGCATCTCAGTGTTAGAGGTGTCACTACAGACCCTGGTTCAGAGGTCTAAGACACTGCATCTCAGTGTTAGAGGTGTCACTACAGACCCTGGTTCAGAGGTCTAAGACACTGCATCTCAGTGTTAGAGGTGTCACTACAGACCCTGGTTCAGAGGTCTAAGACACTGCATCTCAGTGCTAGAGGCATCATTACAGGCCCTGGGTCAGAGGTCTAAGACACTGCATCTCAGTGCTAGAGGCGTCACTACAGACCCTGGTTCAGCGGTCTAAGACACTGCATCTCAGTGCTAGAGGCGTCATTACAGACCCTGGGTCAGAGGTCTAAGACACTGCATCTCAGTGCTAGAGGCGTCATTACAGACCCTGGGTCAGAGGTCTAAGACACTGCATCTCAGTGCTAGAGGCATCACTACAGACCCTGGGTCAGAGGTCTAAGACACTGCATCTCAGTGGTAGAGGCATCACTACAGACCCTGGGTCAGAGGTCTAAGACACTGCATCTCAGTGCTAGAGGCGTCACTACAGACCCTGGTTCAGCGGTCTAAGACACTGCATCTCAGTGCTAGAGGCGTCATTACAGACCCTGGTTCAGAGGTCTAAGACACTGCATCTCAGTGCTAGAGGCATCATTACAGACCCTGGGTCAGAGGTCTAAGACACTGCATCTCAGTGCTAGAGGCGTCATTACAGACCCTGGTTCAGAGGTCTAAGACACTGCATCTCAGTGCTAGAGGCGTCATTACAGACCCTGGGTCAGAGGTCTAAGACACTGCATCTCAGTGCTAGAGGCATCACTACAGACCCTGGGTCAGAGGTCTAAGACACTGCATCTCAGTGGTAGAGGCATCACTACAGACCCTGGGTCAGAGGTCTAAGACACTGGATCTCAGTGCTAGAGGCGTCACTACAGACCCTGGTTCAGAGGTCTAAGACACTGCATCTCAGTGCTAGAGGCATCACTACAGACCCTGGGTCAGAGGTCTAAGACACTGCATCTCAGTGTTAGAGGTGTCACTACAGACCCTGGGTCAGAGGTCTAAGACACTGCATCTCAGTGCTAGAGGCGTCATTACAGACCCTGGGTCAGAGGTCTAAGACACTGCATCTCAGTGCTAGAGGCATCACTACAGACCCTGGGTCAGAGGTCTAAGACACTGCATCTCAGTGCTAGAGGCATCACTACAGACCCTGGGTCAGAGGTCTAAGACACTGCATCTCAGCGGTCTAAGACACTGCATCTCAGTGCTAGAGGCGTCACTACAGACCCTGGGTCAGAGGTCTAAGACACTGCATCTCAGTGCTAGAGGCATCACTACAGACCCTGGGTCAGAGGTCTAAGACACTGGATCTCAGTGCTAGAGGCGTCATTACAGACCCTGGTTCAGAGGTCTAAGACACTGCATCTCAGTGCTAGAGGCATCATTACAGACCCTGGGTCAGAGGTCTAAGACACTGCATCTCAGTGCTAGAGGCGTCATTACAGACCCTGGTTCAGAGGTCTAAGACACTGCATCTCAGTGCTAGAGGCGTCATTACAGACCCTGGGTCAGAGGTCTAAGACACTGCATCTCAGTGCTAGAGGCATCACTACAGACCCTGGGTCAGAGGTCTAAGACACTGCATCTCAGTGGTAGAGGCATCACTACAGACCCTGGGTCAGAGGTCTAAGACACTGGATCTCAGTGCTAGAGGCGTCACTACAGACCCTGGTTCAGAGGTCTAAGACACTGCATCTCAGTGCTAGAGGCATCACTACAGACCCTGGGTCAGAGGTCTAAGACACTGCATCTCAGTGTTAGAGGTGTCACTACAGACCCTGGGTCAGAGGTCTAAGACACTGCATCTCAGTGCTAGAGGCGTCATTACAGACCCTGGGTCAGAGGTCTAAGACACTGCATCTCAGTGCTAGAGGCATCACTACAGACCCTGGGTCAGAGGTCTAAGACACTGCATCTCAGTGCTAGAGGCATCACTACAGACCCTGGGTCAGAGGTCTAAGACACTGCATCTCAGCGGTCTAAGACACTGCATCTCAGTGCTAGAGGCGTCACTACAGACCCTGGGTCAGAGGTCTAAGACACTGCATCTCAGTGCTAGAGGCATCACTACAGACCCTGGTTCAGTGGTCTAAGACACTGCATCTCAGTGCTAGAGGCGTCACTACAGACCCTGGTTCAGAGGTCTAAGACACTGCATCTCAGTGTTAGAGGCGTCATTACAGACCCTGGTTCAGAGGTCTAAGACACTGCATCTCAGTGTTAGAGGCGTCATTACAGACCCTGGTTCAGAGGCCTAAGACACTGCATCTCAGTGTTAGAGGCGTCATTACAGACCCTGGGTCAGAGGTCTAAGACACTGCATCTCAGTGGTAGAGGCATCACTACAGACCCTGGGTCAGAGGTCTAAGACACTGGATCTCAGTGCTAGAGGCGTCACTACAGACCCTGGTTCAGCGGTCTAAGACACTGCATCTCAGTGCTAGAGACATCACTACAGACCCTGGTTCAGCGGTCTAAGACACTGCATCTCAGTGCTAGAGGCGTCACTACAGACCCTGGTTCAGAGGTCTAAGACACTGCATCTCAGTGCTAGAGGCATCATTACAGACCCTGGGTCAGAGGTCTAAGACACTGCATCTCAGTGCTAGAGGCGTCATTACAGACCCTGGTTCAGAGGTCTAAGACACTGCATCTCAGTGCTAGAGGCGTCATTACAGACCCTGGGTCAGAGGTCTAAGACACTGCATCTCAGTGCTAGAGGCATCACTACAGACCCTGGGTCAGAGGTCTAAGACACTGCATCTCAGTGGTAGAGGCATCACTACAGACCCTGGGTCAGAGGTCTAAGACACTGGATCTCAGTGCTAGAGGCGTCACTACAGACCCTGGTTCAGAGGTCTAAGACACTGCATCTCAGTGCTAGAGGCATCACTACAGACCCTGGGTCAGAGGTCTAAGACACTGCATCTCAGTGTTAGAGGTGTCACTACAGACCCTGGGTCAGAGGTCTAAGACACTGCATCTCAGTGCTAGAGGCGTCATTACAGACCCTGGGTCAGAGGTCTAAGACACTGCATCTCAGTGCTAGAGGCATCACTACAGACCCTGGGTCAGAGGTCTAAGACACTGCATCTCAGTGCTAGAGGCATCACTACAGACCCTGGGTCAGAGGTCTAAGACACTGCATCTCAGCGGTCTAAGACACTGCATCTCAGTGCTAGAGGCGTCACTACAGACCCTGGGTCAGAGGTCTAAGACACTGCATCTCAGTGCTAGAGGCATCACTACAGACCCTGGGTCAGAGGTCTAAGACACTGGATCTCAGTGCTAGAGGCGTCATTACAGACCCTGGTTCAGAGGTCTAAGACACTGCATCTCAGTGCTAGAGGCATCATTACAGACCCTGGGTCAGAGGTCTAAGACACTGCATCTCAGTGCTAGAGGCGTCATTACAGACCCTGGTTCAGAGGTCTAAGACACTGCATCTCAGTGCTAGAGGCGTCATTACAGACCCTGGGTCAGAGGTCTAAGACACTGCATCTCAGTGCTAGAGGCATCACTACAGACCCTGGGTCAGAGGTCTAAGACACTGCATCTCAGTGGTAGAGGCATCACTACAGACCCTGGGTCAGAGGTCTAAGACACTGGATCTCAGTGCTAGAGGCGTCACTACAGACCCTGGTTCAGAGGTCTAAGACACTGCATCTCAGTGCTAGAGGCATCACTACAGACCCTGGGTCAGAGGTCTAAGACACTGCATCTCAGTGTTAGAGGTGTCACTACAGACCCTGGGTCAGAGGTCTAAGACACTGCATCTCAGTGCTAGAGGCGTCATTACAGACCCTGGGTCAGAGGTCTAAGACACTGCATCTCAGTGCTAGAGGCATCACTACAGACCCTGGGTCAGAGGTCTAAGACACTGCATCTCAGTGCTAGAGGCATCACTACAGACCCTGGGTCAGAGGTCTAAGACACTGCATCTCAGCGGTCTAAGACACTGCATCTCAGTGCTAGAGGCGTCACTACAGACCCTGGGTCAGAGGTCTAAGACACTGCATCTCAGTGCTAGAGGCATCACTACAGACCCTGGTTCAGTGGTCTAAGACACTGCATCTCAGTGCTAGAGGCGTCACTACAGACCCTGGTTCAGAGGTCTAAGACACTGCATCTCAGTGTTAGAGGCGTCATTACAGACCCTGGTTCAGAGGTCTAAGACACTGCATCTCAGTGTTAGAGGCGTCATTACAGACCCTGGTTCAGAGGCCTAAGACACTGCATCTCAGTGTTAGAGGCGTCATTACAGACCCTGGGTCAGAGGTCTAAGACACTGCATCTCAGTGGTAGAGGCATCACTACAGACCCTGGGTCAGAGGTCTAAGACACTGGATCTCAGTGCTAGAGGCGTCACTACAGACCCTGGTTCAGCGGTCTAAGACACTGCATCTCAGTGCTAGAGACATCACTACAGACCCTGGTTCAGCGGTCTAAGACACTGCATCTCAGTGCTAGAGGCGTCACTACAGACCCTGGTTCAGAGGTCTAAGACACTGCATCTCAGTGCTAGAGGCATCATTACAGACCCTGGGTCAGAGGTCTAAGACACTGCATCTCAGTGCTAGAGGCATCACTACAGACCCTGGGTCAGAGGTCTAAGACACTGCATCTCAGTGCTAGAGGCGTCATTACAGACCCTGGGTCAGAGGTCTAAGACACTGCATCTCAGTGCTAGAGGCGTCATTACAGACCCTGGGTCAGAGGTCTAAGACACTGCATCTCAGTGCTAGAGGCGTCATTACAGACCCTGGGTCAGAGGTCTAAGACACTGCATCTCAGTGCTAGAGGCATCATTACAGACCCTGGTTCAGAGGTCTAAGACACTGCATCTCAGTGCTAGAGGCATCACTACAGACCCTGGGTCAGAGGTCTAAGACACTGCATCTCAGTGCTAGAGGCATCATTACAGACCCTGGTTCAGAGGTCTAAGACACTGCATCTCAGTGCTAGAGGCATCATTACAGACCCTGGTTCAGAGGTCTAAGACACTGCATCTTAGTGCTAGAGGCATCACTACAGACCCTGGGTCAGAGGTCTAAGACACTGCATCTCAGTGCTAGAGGCGTCATTACAGACCCTGGTTCAGAGGTCTAAGACACTGCATCTCAGTGCTAGAGGCATCACTACAGACCCTGGGTCAGAGGTCTAAGACACTGCATCTCAGTGCTAGAGGCGTCATTACAGACCCTGGTTCAGAGGTCTAAGACACTGCATCTCAGTGCTAGAGGCATCATTACAGACCCTGGTTCAGAGGTCTAAGACACTGCATCTCAGTGCTAGAGGCATCACTACAGACCCTGGGTCAGAGGTCTAAGACACTGCATCTCAGTGCTAGAGGCGTCACTACAGACCCTGGTTCAGAGGTCTAAGACACTGCATCTCAGTGCTAGAGGCGTCATTACAGACCCTGGGTCAGAGGTCTAAGACACTGCATCTCAGTGCTAGAGGCGTCATTACAGACCCTGGTTCAGAGGTCTAAGACACTGCATCTCAGTGCTAGAGGCATCATTACAGACCCTGGTTCAGAGGTCTCGACACTGCATCTCAGTGCTAGAGGCGTCACTACAGACCCTGGTTCAGCGGTCTAAGACACTGCATCTCAGTGCTAGAGGCGTCATTACAGACCCTGGTTCAGCGGTCTAAGACACTGCATCTCAGTGTTAGAGGAGTCACTACAGACCCTGGGTCAGAGGTCTAAGACACTGCATCTCAGTGCTAGAGGCGTCACTACAGACCCTGGTTCAGTGGTCTAAGACACTGCATCTCAGTGCTAGAGGCATCATTACAGACCCTGGTTCAGCGGTCTAAGACACTGCATCTCAGTGCTAGAGGCATCATTACATACCCTGGTTCAGCGGTCTAAGACACTGCATCTCAGTGCTAGAGGCGTCATTACAGACCCTGGTTCAGCGGTCAAGACACTGCATCTCAGTGCTAGAGGCGTCACTACAGACCCTGGTTCAGTGGTCTGAGACACTGCATCTCAGTGCTAGAGGCATCATTACAGACCCTGGTTCAGCGGTCTAAGACACTGCATCTCAGTGCTAGAGGCGTCACTACAGACCCTGGTTCAGAGGTCTAAGACACTGCATCTCAGTGCTAGAGGCATCACTACAGACCCTGGTTCAGCGGTCTAAGACACTGCATCTCAGTGGTAGAGGCGTCATTACAGACCCTGGTTCAGCGGTCTAAGACACTGCATCTCAGTGCTAGAGGCGTCATTACAGACCCTGGTTCAGAGGTCTAAGACACTGCATCTCAGTGCTAGAGGCATCATTACAGACCCTGGTTCAGAGGTCTAAGACACTGCATCTCAGTGCTAGAGGCGTCACGACAGACCCTGGTTCAGTGGTCTAAGGCACTGCATCTCAGTGCTAGAGGCATCACGACAGACCCTGGTTCAGTGGTCTAAGGCACTGCATCTCAATGCTAGAGGCATCACTAGAGACCCTGGTTCAGCGGTCTAAGGCACTGCATCTCAATGCTAGAGGCATCACTAGAGACCCTGGTTCAGTGGTCTAAGGCACTGCATCTCAGTGCTAGAGGCATCACTAGAGACCCTGGTTCAGCGGTCTAAGGCACTGCATCTCAGTGCTAGAGGCATCACTACAGACCCTGGTTCAGCGGTCTAAGGCACTGCATCTCAGTGCTAGAGGCATCACTACAGACCCTGGTTCAGCGGTCTAAGGCACTGCATCTCAGTGCTAGAGGCGTCATTACAGACCCTGGTTCAGTGGTCTAAGACACTGCATCTCAGTGCTAGAGGCATCATTACAGACCCTGGTTCAGTGGTCTAAGGCACTGCATCTCAGTGCTAGAGGCATCACTAGAGACCCTGGTTCAGTGGTCTAAGACACTGCATCTCAGTGCTAGAGGCATCATTACAGACCCTGGTTCAGCGGTCTAAGACACTGCATCTCAGTGCTAGAGGCGTCACTACAGACCCTGGTTCAGCGGTCAAGACACTGCATCTCAGTGCTAGAGGCATCATTACAGACCCTGGTTCAGCGGTCTAAGACACTGCATCTCAGTGCTAGAGGCGTCACTACAGACCCTGGTTCAGCGGTCTAAGACACTGCATCTCAGTGCTAGAGGCATCATTACAGACCCTGGTTCAGCGGTCTAAGACACTGCATCTCAGTGCTAGAGGCGTCATTATAGACCCTGGTTCAGCGGTCTAAGACACTGCATCTCAAAGTGCTAGAGGCATCATTACAGACCCTGGTTCAGCGGTCTAAGACACTGCATCTCAGTGCTAGAGGCGTCATTACAGACCCTGGTTCAGAGGTCTAAGACACTGCATCTCAGTGTTAGAGGTGTCACTACAGACCCTGGTTCAGAGGTCTAAGACACTGCATCTCTCAGTGCTAGAGGCATCATTACAGACCCTGGTTCAGAGGTCTAAGACACTGCATCTCAGTGTTAGAGGTGTCACTACAGACCCTGGTTCAGAGGTCTAAGACACTGCATCTCAGTGCTAGAGGCGTCACTACAGACCCTGGTTCAGCGGTCTAAGACACTGCATCTCAGTGCTAGAGGCATCATTACAGACCCTGGTTCAGAGGTCTAAGACACTGCATCTCAGTGCTAGAGGCATCATTACAGACCCTGGTTCAGAGGTCTAAGACACTGCATCTCAGTGCTAGAGGTGTCACTACAGACCCTGGTTCAGAGGTCTAAGACACTGCATCTCAGTGTTAGAGGTGACACTACAGACCCTGGTTCAGAGGTCTAAGACACTGCATCTCAGTGCTAGAGGCATCATTACAGACCCTGGTTCAGAGGTCTAGACACTGCATCTCAGTGCTAGGCGTCACTACAGACCCTGGTTCAGCGGTCTAGACACTGCATCTCAGTGCTAGAAGCATCATTACAGACCCTGGTTCAGAGGTCTAAGACACTGCATCTCAGTGCTAGAGGCATCATTACAGACCCTGGGTCAGAGGTCTAAGACACTGCATCTCCAGTGCTAGAAGCATGGCATTGCAGACCCTGGGTCAGAGGTCTAAGACACTGCATCTCCCAGTGCTAGAGGCGTCACTACAGACCCTGGTTCAGCGGTCTAAGACACTGCATCTCAGTGCTAGAGGCGTCACTACAGACGCTGGTTCAGCGGTCTAAGACACTGCATCTCAGTGCTAGAGGCGTCACTACAGACCCTGGTTCAGCGGTCTAGAGACACTGCATCTCAGTGCTAGAGGCATCTTTACAGACCCTGGTTCAGCGGTCTAAGACACTGCATCTCAGTGCTAGAGCGTCACAACAGACCCTGGTTCAGCGGTCTAAGACACTGCATCTCAGTGCTAGAGGCGTCACTACAGACCTGGTTCAGTGGTCTAAGACACTGCATCTCAGTGCTAGAGGCATCATTACAGAACCTGGTTCAGAGGTCTAAGACACTGCATCTCAGTGCTAGAGGCATCATTACAGACCCTGGTTCAGAGGTCTAAGACACTGCATCTCAGTGCTAGAGGCGTCACTACAGTCCCTGGTTCAGCGGTCTAAGACACTGCATCTTAGTGCTGGAGGCA
>NC_068445.1:45987370-46004620 GCF_023373465.1 Oncorhynchus keta | reverse complement strand
GTGTGATGGAGACTATTCTCCAGTGTAAAGGAGTGTGATGGAGACTATTCTCCAGTGTAAAGGGAGTGTGATGGAGACTATTCTCCAGCGTAAGGGGAGTGTGATGGAGACTATTCTCCAGTGTAAAGGGAGTGTGATGGAGACTATTCTCCAGTGTAAAGGGAGTGTGATGGAGACTATTCTCCAGTGTAAAGGGAGTGTGATGGAGACTATTCTCCAGTGTAAAGGGGAGTGTGATGGAGACTATTCTCCAGTGTAAAGGGGACTTTAACGGGGAGACTAAGAGGCAGGACAAAGGACATTGATAGAATACCCCTCCTGCCTGTCTGGCTGCCGGACTGTATTCAGCTCTATGAGGCCTGGAACAAAAACAGCTCTGTACCTGGAGTTACGGCCGAGGGGAACAAACGAGCTGGGGCCTCTGGATGAGACCACATTGAATTGTGGGGGAAGATAAGCATGGGGACCGGGTCGTCCCAACGGTCCGCCGTCTGACTCCCAAAAGCCCAACACTGGTTGTGTGTGGAAAGGCACAGACAGAGATAGAGACAGAAGGCCAAGGCACACAGCACAAACTGTGTCAGCAGGATGAGATAACTGAATCTTTAAGTCAGAGCGTCGGATGTTTTGATAGGTCAAAACAGTTTAGGTAACAGAATGGTTTTCTTTGAAAAAAACATGGATAAAAAACATCTTAGAGAGAAGCAGTGAAGTCCTCAGGGGACACAAGAAGGCTGTCGGCAGGCGTGGAGAGAGGTAGAAAGGGACAAGCATGAGAGAGAGACAGAAAGGGACAAGCATGAGAGAGAGACAGAAGGGGACAAGTATGAGAGAGAGACAGAAAGGGACAAGCATGAGAGAGACAGAAAGGGACAAGCATGAGAGAGAGACAGAAGGGGACAAGCATGAGAGAGACAGAAAGGGACAAGCATGAGAGAGAGACAGAAAGGGATAAGCATGAGAGAGAGACAGAAGGGGACAAGTATGAGAGAGAGACAGAAAGGGACAAGCATGAGAGAGAGACAGAAGGGGACAAGCATGAGAGAGACAGAAAGGGACAAGCATGAGATAGAGACAGAAAGGGATAAGCATGAGAGAGAGACAGAAGGGGACAAGTATGAGAGAGAGACAGAAAGGGACAAGCATGAGAGAGAGACAGAAAGGGACAAGCATGAGAGAGAGACAGAAGGGGACAAGTATGAGAGAGAGACAGAAAGGGACAAGCATGAGAGAGACAGAAAGGGACAAGCATGAGAGAGAGACAGAAGGGGACAAGCATGAGAGAGCCAGAAAGGGACAAGCATGAGAGAGAGACAGAAAGGGATAAGCATGAGAGAGAGACAGAAGGGGACAAGTATGAGAGAGAGACAGAAAGTGACAAGCATGAGAGAGACAGAAAGGGACAAGCATGAGAGAGAGACAGAAGGGGACAAGCATGAGAGAGACAGAAAGGGACAAGCATGAGAGAGAGACAGAAGGGGACAAGCATGAGAGAGACAGAAAGGGACAAGCATGAGAGAGACAGAAAGGGACAAGCATGAGAGAGAGGCAGAAAGGGACAAGCATGAGAGAGGCAGAAGGGGACAAGCATGAAGAGAGCGATTCAAAGAGAGAGATGGAGAGAGTATGAGAGAAAAGAGAGAGATTGATATAGAGAAATACAGAGAGAGAGAGAGAGAGAGAGAGAGAGAGAGAGAGAGAGAGAGAGAGAGAGAGAGAGAGAGAGAGGGAGAGGAGAGAGGAGAGGGAGAGGGAGAGGAGAGGGAGAGAGAGGGAGAGAGAGAGGGAGAGGAGAGGGAGAGGGAGAGAGAGAGAGAGAGAGAGAGAGGGAGAGGGAGAGGAGAGGGAGGATATTTCTAAACTCGAGATGAGCCTCTTTGGATGGAATGTGTCCATGAGGAGGACACTCCAAGTGTTACTTGTCAGCGGAGCGCGTGTGAAAAGAGAACGCTAAGAGCCTTGGAAGGGCCCAAGAGTCCCGCCACGCGGGTCCATAGGGGACCAGGTTGCGTGCTGAAAGACCCACACTTCACCAGTGTGTGTGGCACAAGACACCTGAAAAAAGCACTCCATCCGTCCGTCCGTCCCACAACACCAGCCACTTGTGTGACTCTCAACCTAGTGGGAAAAGGCCAGGCCAGCATCAACAGCATGGCCGCAGGGAGATAGCAGTAAAGGGGAGAAAGGTGGTTCCCACGAGGAGAGCCTGTTGTAGATCGAAGACAGAGCAAAGCCACCTACAGCGTAATCCCAGGCTCCTGACCAAGCACCGATATTTCCATTTGACAAGTCAACATTTTTGAAGGTATTGACAGTTCTTTTTTTCTTCTTCTTTCTAAATCTTTATCCTGGAGACTGTTATTGGCAGACTGCCTGGGGTGAAGCGACTCATGACCTAACACTATCTGACCCCTTTGATCCTTTTACTTGATCAGTGCTCCTGTTCATTGGCTAACCGGGCTATCTGCATTGTGTGTGTCCCACCACCGCCAACCCCTCTTTTACGCTGCTGCTACTCTCTGTTCATCATATATACATAGTCACTTTAACCATTTCTACATGTACATACTACCTCAATCAGCCTGACTAACAGGTGTCTGTATGTAGCCTTGTTACTGTTATTTTAAAATGTCTTTTTACTGTTGTTTTATTTCTTTACACACACACTACTACACCTCACAGTCTACCACACCATTTCACTGTAAGGTCTACTACACCTGTTGTATTCGGCATTTCACTGTAATGTCTACTACACCTGCTGTATTTAGCATTTCACTGTAAGGTCTACTACACCTGTTGTATTTAGCATTTCACTGTAAGGTCTACTACACCTGTTGTATTCGGCATTTCACTGTAAGGTCTACTACACCTGTTGTATTTAGCATTTCACTGTGAGGTCTACTACACCTGTTGTATTCAGCATTTCACTGTGAGGTCTACTACACCTGTTGTATTTAGCATTTCACTGTGAGGTCTACTACACCTGTTGTATTTAGCATTTCACTGTAAGGTCTACTACACCTGTTGTATTTAGCATTTCACTGCAAGGTCTACTACACCTGTTGTATTCAGCATTTCACTGTAAGGTCTACTACTGTTGTACACCTGTTGTATTTAGCATTTCACTGTGAGGTCTACTACACCTGTTGTATTCAGCATTTCACTGTGAGGTCTACTACACCTGTTGTATTTAGCATTTCACTGTGAGGTCTACTACACCTGTTGTATTTAGCATTTCACTGTGAGGTCTACTACACCTGTTGTATTTAGCATTTCACTGTAAGGTCTACTACACCTGTTGTATTCGGCGTACGTGACAAATAATCTTTTGATTTGATTTGATTTATAAAAATGTCGATCTCAATGTGACTTCCCAGGTTTAATCAGAATCACCTTTATTCTCCAAGTACATACACAGAATTTCACTCGGTGATTTAAGTGCTGCCAGCAATAGACAAATGACAGAGGAATTTACACAGCCAGTAACTCAAAGCATAAAACTATAGATAAAGGATTAATCAACTAAAATAACAGCCATCCAATTACTCAGCTATATATTCTATATGTACATATATATATATAGTTGTTTACTGGTGGGGGTGGTTCGGTGTAGTTCACCTGAAAGTGGTATTTAGGAAGCTCACGATGATCACAGAGATAGCATCCAGGAAACCACGGCAACACAAATCCTCTGGTGGGAGGCATCAGTTGAAACATCACAATGGACAACGACCAGATTTAAGGTGTGTGGCCATAACGTACGTCTAGAATTACTCTAACTTTTAGAAAGATTGAAGTAAATTAGGAGAGGGGTTCATGTTTGAATGCTTAAAAAAAAAATATATATATATATATATGTTTTAGAATGATTCATAAATTAAATGTGTCATTTGTTGTGAGACATTCACAAAATCGATCTCGCCAAACCCACATTCAAATATTACCCACTTGTACATTATAGCTCACATACAATATTTAAGTAAATATGTTTTTTTTGTATAAAACAAAACCTATACTCACAAACCTCAAAGCTTGCTGATTTAAAAACCACACATATATTTTACAGTTTACCAATATAAGTAAACAGTATTTACCTTTATGACCAAATTGAATAGACCTGTGAAGTATTAGACATATTATCTGATACGGGGACCACATGGTTGACAAATCCTAAGTAATAAACAGAGGAACATTAGGGGGAACAGAACAGGAACAGGTGGCAGGGCAAAGCCCTTCACATCCAGGGAAGATCTCTGATAATGCTGACAATGACAGTCTCAGACACACACACACACGCACGCACACATGCACACATGCACACACACACACACACACACACACACACACACACACACACACACACACACACACACACACACACACACACACACACACACACACACACACACACACACACACACACACACACACACACACACACACACACACGCGCACACACACACACACACACGCACGCACACGCACACACGCACGCACACACACACACACACACACACACACACACACACACGCACGCACGCACGCACACAAATGCTCATTTGGCCTCCACACCACACTATTAGTAACAGCTAGTATATATTTAAAGCAGTGGAAAGGTCCATTTCTTCTTTGACCCTCTTGGCTGAAAGCCAAGGAGATAAGCTTTATAAAATATTAACCAAGGGTGCACCTTCATAATTTATTCCCAGGTGAACAGAGGAGTGGGCTGGGACAGACATGCACTAATGCTTTCAGACTCAATAGACATTTCCATTATTCCTCCCAAGCCAATTTGAGGCTGATAATGATGTTTATAGACAGAGGGAGCATGAGGAGTGGTTGGAGATACAGGAGGGGACTGTTTCAGATTGTGTGTGTGTGTGTGTAATAATAATGTGATATTTAATGTTTAATAATATTAATAATATTATGTGTATAATAATAATATGTGTATTGTGTGTGATGTGTGAAGGAAGGAAGGAGAGGACCATCCTCCTCCAGTGAATTTCATAAAAAAATAGTAAATAATTAAAAAATGTTATCCTTTTTAGAATAAAACTATACTAAATATATTCACATGTCACCAAATAGTTTTAAAAATACACTGTTTATTAAAACACACTGTTTTGCAATGAAGTTCTACATTAGCCTCAACAGCACTCTGTAGGGCAAAACTATGGTGTAGCCGGGAGGACAGCTAGCTTCCGTCCTCCTCTGGGTACATCGACTTCAATGCAAAACCTAGGATGGTTAGTGTTCTCACCCCCTTTTCCATAGACTTACACAGCAATTATGACAACTTCCTATTATCATTATGACAGCGTCCTCCAACCTATCAGAGCTCTTGCAGCATAAACTGACATATTTGTCCACCCAATCAAAGGATCAACGAATGAATCTAGTACTGACAGCATAAGCTACAGCTAGCACAGCAGTGCATAACATGTGGTGAGTAATTGACTCAAAGTGAAAGACAATATTTGAACAGATTAATTTCATGAAAAATAAAGGAGAAGAAAAGAGAGAGAGCTAGCTATATTTTTAACTTTCAATTTCACTTATCTAGAAAATGCAGCAAGTTAGTTTAGCCTACTGAAATTCTGGCTGAAACAGAGGGATGCTATGCTAGCTAGTTAACTTAGCTATGCTATGCTATGCTATGCTAGCTAGATGGCTATGGCTATCCAACACTGGAACTCTTCAAGTCAAGGTAAGCTTTTGGTTTTATACATGTATTACCACCGGGTCCCGCCGGTAGAACAGCTAAACAGCTTGCTGACTGTACTGCATGACTGCAGCAGGTTTTAACGTGTTAGTTCTAGTAGCTACGTTGACTGACTTTAGCTAATACGGTGACAACGATGTAGGCTGTGTGTAGTGTGTTAGCGGTAATGTCTGAAGGTTTGGCTTGGAAAGGTTTTCGCCTGGGCACAGAGAAGCAGAGAGGAGGACAGCGTGTAGATATGAGAAGGAATTATGTGATCCTGCTGTTTGTACGTGGCTGCTATGAAAGTGAACTGTTTGTGCTTGTGATCCAAGGGGTGTATTAATTCGGCCAATTCTGTAAAAAACAAAACGTTTCTTAAAAAGCAACCGCATACATCTAATTAGAATAATTTTTAAAAAATCACCATAGAAATCTCCGTTTCAGCAGAATGATCTAGAACGATCTGATACGTCTCAATCCACTGTATCCACCTATGTAAAAAAAAAAAAAAAAAAAAAAAAAACATTTTATTTACGCATCTGCTGTGAAAGTTGACACCACAAGCATCTTGGGACTCATCTGAAGACGTTACAGACGATTGTCCACCTTCTGTGTGTAGCGTCCGAACAGTCTGGACTACACACACCATGAGAGACTCTCACAAAACACCTGCATGTCGGTTGTTTGCTCTCGGATAACTCACAGGCCTCACAAGACTAGTCTGATGGTCGCCTGGTAACAGTTGAAAAACAATGTATGGAGGCTGTTTAGTGACAAAAATAAGAGGTTAAAAAATGTTTCCTGATCTTTCTTACATCTCTCAGATATTGGATATAACACACTTCTGGGGGGCTATGTGTTGTTCCATGTAGTGAATCTTATTCAATGTGTTTCTATTGGCTAATAGCAGTAAGGACAGTTATTCAATGTGTTTCTATGGGCTAATAGCAGTAAGGACTATCTGTTATTCAATGTGTTTCTATGGGCTAATAGCAGTAAGGACTATCTGTTATTCAATGTGTTTCTATTGGCTAATAGCAGTAAGGACTGTCTGTTATTCAATGTGTTTCTATTGGCTAATAGCAGTAAGGACTGTCTGTTATTCAATGTGTTTCTATGGGCTAATAGCAGTAAGGACTATCTGTTATTCAATGTGTTTCTATTGGCTAATAGCAGTAAGGACTGTCTGTTATTCAATGTGTTTCTATTGGCTAATAGCAGTAAGGACTGTCTGTTATTCAATGTGTTTCTATGGGCTAATAGCAGTAAGGACTGTCTGTTATTCAATGTGTTTCTATTGGCGAATAGCAGTAAGGACTATCTGTTATTCAATGTGTTTCTAATGGCTAATAGCAGTAAGGACTGTTATTCAATGTGTTTCTATTGGCTAATAGCAGTAAGGACTGTTATTCAATGTGTTTCTATTGGCTAATAGCAGTAAGGACTATCTGTTATTCAATGTGTTTCTATTGGCTAATAGCAGTAAGGACTGTTATTCAATGTGTTTCTATTGGCTAATAGCAGTAAGGACTATCTGTTATTCAATGTGTTTCTATGGGCTAATAGCAGTAAGGACTATCTGTTATTCAATGTGTTTCTATTGGCTAATAGCAGTAAGGACTGCTATTCAATGTGTTTCTATTGGCTAATAGCAGTAAGGACGGTCTGTTATTCAATGTGTTTCTACTGGCTAATAGCAGTAAGGACTGTTATTCAACGTGTTTCTATTGGCTAATAGCAGTAAGGACTATCTGTTATTCAATGTGTTTCTATGGGCTAATAGCAGTAAGGACTATCTGTTATTCAATGTGTTTCTATGGGCTAATAGCAGTAAGGACTGTCTGTTATTCAATGTGTTTCTAATAGCAGTAAGGACTATCTGTTATTCAATGTGTTTCTATGGGCTAATAGCAGTAAGGACTGTCTGTTATTCAATGTGTTTCTATTGGCTAATAGCAGTAAGGACTGTCTGTTATTCAATGTGTTTCTATTGGCTAATAGCAGTAAGGACTGTCTGTTATTCAATGTGTTTCTATGGGCTAATAGCAGTAAGGACTATCTGTTATTCAATGTGTTTCTATTGGCTAATAGCAGTAAGGACTGTCTGTTATTCAATGTGTTTCTATTGGCTAATAGCAGTAGGACTGTCTGTTATTCAATGTGTTTCTATGGGCTAATAGCAGTAAGGACTGTCTGTTATTCAATGTGTTTCTATTGGCGAATAGCAGTAAGGACTGTCTGTTATTCAATGTGTTTCTATGGGCTAATAGCAGTAAGGACTGTCTGTTATTCAATGTGTTTCTATTGGCGAATAGCAGTAAGGACTATCTGTTATTCAATGTGTTTCTATTGGCTAATAGCAGTAAGGACTGTCTGTTATTCAATGTGTTTCTATTGGCGAATAGCAGTAAGGACTGTCTGTTATTCAATGTGTTTCTATTGGCTAATATCAGTAAGGACTGTCTGTTATTCAGTGTGTTTCTACTGGCTAATAGTAGTAAGCCCAAAAAATTAAAATAATCAAATCATTAAAAAAAATATACAGTGCCTTGCGAAAGTATTCGGCCCCCTTGAACTTTGCGACCTTTTGCCACATTTCAGGCTTCAAACATAAATATATAAAACTGTATTTTTTTGTGAAGAATCAACAACAAGTGGGACACAATCATGAAGTGGAATGACATTTATTGGATATTTCAAACTTTTTTAACAAATCAAAAACAAAAAAATTGGGCGTGCAAAATTATTCAGCCCCCTTAAGTTAATACTTTGTAGTGCCACCTTTTGCTGCGATTACAGCTGTAAGTCGCTTGAGGTATGTCTCTATCAGTTTTGCACATCGAGAGACGGAATTTTTTTCCCATTCCTCCTTGCAAAACAGCTCGAGCTCAGTGAGGATGGATGGAGAGCATTTGTGAACAGCAGTTTTCAGTTCTTTCCACAGATTCTCAATTGGATTCAGGTCTGGACTTTGACATGGCCATTCTAACACCTGGATATGTTTATTTTTGAACCATTCCATTGTAGATTTTGCTTTATGTTTTGGATCATTGTCTTGTTGGAAGACAAATCTCCGTCCCAGTCTCAGGTCTTTTGCAGACTCCATCAGGTTTTCTTCCAGAATGGTCCTGTATTTGGCTCCATCCATCTTCCCATCAATTTTAACCATCTTCCCTGTCCATGCTGAAGAAAAGCAGGCCCAAACCATGATGCTGCCACCACCATGTTTGAGAGTGGGGATGGTGTGTTCAGGGTGATGAGCTGTGTTTGGGACATGGGGTGTCTTGTAACCAGCCTATTCAAAAGTTGAGCTTGTGTGCGGCTGCTCGGCCTTGGAAACCTGTTTCATGAAGCTTGCGACAAACAGTTATTGTGCTGATGATGCTGATGTTGCTTCCAGAGGCAGTTTGGAACTCCTTAGTGAGTGTTACAACCGAGGACAGATGATTTTTTCACACTTCAGCACTCGGTGGTCACGTTCTGTAAGCTTGTGAGGTCTACCACTTCGGGGCTGAGCTTCTAGACATTTCCACTTCACAATAACAGTACTTACAGCTGACCGGGGCAGCTCAAGAAGGCCAGACATTTGACAAACTGACTTGTTGGAAAGGTGGCATCCTATGACGGTGCTATGTTAAAAGTCATTGAGCTCTTCAGTAAGGCCATTCTACTGCCAATGTTTGTCTATGGAGATTGCATGGCTGTGTGCTTGATTTTATACACCTGTCAGCAATGGATGTGGCTGAAATGGCTGAATCCACTCATTTGAAGGGGTGTCCACATACTTTGTGTATATATACATTACATTCCGAAAGTATTCAGACCCCTTGACGTTTTCCACATTGTTAAGTTACAGAATTATTCTGAAATTGATTTAAAAAAATACAATTCTCACCAATCTACACACAATACCCCATAATGACAAAGAGCAAACAGGTATTTTAGAAATGTTTTCAAATGTAATTAAAAATAATAAACAAACATACCTTTTTATTCAGACCCTTTGCTATGCGACTCGACATCGAGGTCAGGTGCATCCTTCCATTGATCATCCTTGAGATGTTTCTACAACTTGATTGGAGTCCACCTGTGGTACATTCAATTGATTGATCATGATTTGGAAACGCACACACCTGTCTATATAAGGTCTCACAGTTGACAGTGCATGTCAGAGCAAAAACCAAGCCTTGAGGTCAAAGGAATTGTCCGTAGAGCTCAGAGACAGGATTGTGTCGAGGCACAGATCTTGGGAAGGGTACCAAAAAATGTCACATCTGGAGGAAACCAGGCACCGTTCATCATCTGGCCAATACCATCCCTACGATGAAGCATGGAGGTGGCAGCATCATGCTCATCATCTGGCCAATACCATCCCTACGATGAAGCATGGGGGTGGCAGCATCATGCTCATCATCTGGCCAATACCATCCCTACGATGAAGCATGGGGGTGGCAGCATCATGCTCATCATCTGGCCAATACCATCCCTACGATGAAGCATGGGGGTGGCAGCATCATGCTGTGGGGATGTTTTTCAGTTTCAGGGAATGAGAGACTAGTTAGGATCGAGGGGAAAGATTAACAGAGCAAAGTACAGAGAGAAACCTTGATGAAAACCTACTCCATAGCGATCAGGACCTCAGACTGACACAAAGGTTCACCTTCCATCAGGACAACGACCCTAAAGACACAGCCAAGACAATGCAGGAGTGTCTCTGAATGTCCTTGAATTAATGAAACGTTTCATGCGATTGGAGAACACATAGGTACGGATCTACAACCATTCCTCAGTACAGAATCTTTCTAGATTCTTGATATCATTCGGTCTGCGCTTACGGAGTGGCCTCTTCAATTTGGACCGCAGGGTTTTCAATGGGGTTCAAGTCCAGAGACTTTTTTGGTCAATTAACCATTTCTTTGTGGATTTTGATATATACTTGGGGTCATTACCTTGCTGGAAGAGCCACTTGCAGCCAAATTTCATCCTCCTGGTAGAGGTAACCATGGTTATGGTTCAAACGTCCTGGTGCTGGTTAGAGTTCCTGATGTCGTTGACCTCAACAATGACCCTAGGACCAGTGGAAGTAAACTATCCACATAACATCAAAGATCCCATACATGGTCCTTCTGTAGCTCAGTTGGTAGAGCATGGCGCTTGTAACGCCAGGGTAGTGGGTTTGATTCCGGGACCACCCATACGTAGAATGTATGCACACATGACTGACTGTAAGTCGCTTTGGATAAAAGCGTCTGCTAAATGGCATATATTATTATATTATCCCCACACCATATTTGACAGTAGTGATGAGGTTTCTTTCTGCATATGCCCTTTTCCGGGTCCAATCCATGTGCCAAATCCCATTTAGCAAACTTCAGCCATTTGCGTTTTGTTGTTTGCTCTCAATATAAAGGCTTTTTTTTTTTTTCCGGACAACCCTTCCAAAGAGTCTGTTGGAATGGAGGTGGCATTGGATAATTTAGTGGCAAGAATACTGGGTTAAATGCATGTCAAAAATGTTTCCTGTTGTTCCATGTAGTGAATCTCGTATTCAGTACGTTCATATGGGCTAAAAGCAGTAAAGCCCCAAAAATGTTTTTTTATAAAATATTTTTTTGTAATATATTTATTTTGTAATATTTCAAGGGGTCTCAAATTCGAAATCAAACAGCACAATGATCATTGGTATGATTCTCTTGAAACTGTTTATCATAGCTTAGTAGACAGGGCTTAGACTCCTATAGGAAGGCCTAGTGCAGTCAGGTTTGTCTTGTGTTTTATATCACATTGTACCGACACTGCTGATGAAACTAACACATGTGAAAACATTTGATCGGTGTTATTTCACGATAGTTCCTTGTTGGAAATACAATTAGAAGGTTTGCATGTGCGGCATTTTCTGCTTTCAAAGGTGGACACTGCCGTGCTGTAAATTGGTTAAAAGGCTCAGTGTAGTCAAAAACGAGACTTCTCTGTGTTTTAAAAAATATATATTTCCACACTATGAGGTTGAAGTATATATTGTGAAATTGATAAATGGATGATAATACCCTTTTAATGTAAGATCTGTTTGAAAACATTTCATCCTGTGTTTTGGTTGGATGGAGTTGTTCCCTGTCTGATGTCATCACATGACTTAATGAATAGACCAATAACAAAGAGAGTTCCAAACCTCTAAGCCAATAACAGCCTAATATTCAGTTTTCCCTTCCCCAGACAGATCAAGCTAAATTCTTGCCTGAGCATTTGAATGGAAATCTATTATAGTAAAAGGTACTTCATTGCTACCCAGAAGGGATTTGATATTGGTAGAAAATGATTACATTTGGGCCTTTAAGCTGAGATTAAAAAATAAATAAAAGTAGAAATTTAACACACATTTAATTTTGTTGGATTTTATTTATAAGAAACTTTAGGGTGCCACTAATGTTGACCCAGGCATTTTGAGAAAATTAAATACTTGTTATATAAAATCTCTTTCTCTGAGCAATTGTATTAGTCTAAAATAACATAATTTAACATTAGTTTTAGCTTACAATGTACTGTAGCTCAGTATTTGAATTATGTATTTTATACAGTCATTTCTGCTCATCTTTATCAAGCGTGTCAATCATTTAGAACTGACTGAACATATCCTGAGTCTGTCAATCATTTAGAACTGACTGAACATATCCTGAGTCTGTCAATCATTTAGAACTGACTGAACATATCCTGAGTCTGTCAATCATTTAGAACTCACTGAACATATCCTGAGTCTGTCAATCATTTAGAACTGACTGAACATATCCTGAGTCTGTCAATCATTTAGAACTGACTGAACATATCCTGAGTCTGTCAATCATTTAGAACTCACTGAACATATCCTGAGTCTGTCAATCATTTAGAACTCACTGAACATATCCTGAGTCTGTCAATCATTTAGAACTGACTGAACATATCCTGAGTCTGTCAATCATTTAGAACTGACTGAACATATCCTGAGTCTGTCAATCATTTAGAACTCACTGAACATATCCTGAGTCTGTCAATCATTTAGAACTCACTGAACAAACACACATTTTTTAAACACACTGTCATAAAGGTAGGGGCTGGGCCAGGCCAGCAGTAACTACTCTAACACTGCTGTTTTCTCTAGTTGATAGGGTTTTTATCTAAGGAGAACAGATATGTAGAGCTGGCCAGGATCAGGTGAAATACCTTGTGAGGTTTCCACCTTCCACTCAGCCCCCGTTTATCTAACATCTTTACAGAAGATAGAGAGACTTAAAGAGTGTTGGTTAGTATTGGTTTGCCCAGCTGCCTTCCATACCTGGGTTTAAATGCTATTTGAAATAATTGTATAAACTTTAGCTGGGCTTGATTGAGTCTGCCTAATGCAATGGAAGCAATAGAATACTGTAAATGTGCAAAACGTTTCCATCTGGTACTGCAAGCAGGATAAAGACAGCCCTGTCCATCTGGTACTGCAAGCAGGCTAAAGACAGCCCTGTCCATCTGGGACTGCCAGCAGGATAAAGACAGCCCTGTCCATCTAGTACTGCCAGCAGGCTAAAGACAGCCCTGTCCATCTGGTACTGCCAGCAGGATAAAGACAGCCCTGTCCATCTGGGACTGCCAGCAGGATAAAGACAGCCCTGTCCATCTGGTACTGCCAGCAGGATAAAGACAGCCCTGTCCATCTGGGACTGCCAGCAGGAGAAAGACAGCCCTGTCCATCTGGTACTGCAAGCAGGCTAAAGACAGCCCTGTCCATCTGGTACTGCCAGCAGGATAAAGACAGCTCTGTCCATCTGGTACTGCAAGCAGGCTAAAGACAGCCCTGTCCATCTGGTACTGCCAGCAGGATAAAGACAGCTCTGTCCATCTGGTACTGCCAGCAGGATAAAGACAACCCTGTCCATCTGGTACTGCCAGCAGGCTAAAGACAGCCCTGTCCATCTGGTGCTGCCAGCAGGCTAAAGACATAGCCCTGTCCATCTGGTACTGCAAGCAGGCTAAAGACAGCCCTGTCCATCTGGTACTGCCAGCAGGATAAAGACAGCCCTGTCCATCTGGTACTGCAAGCAGGCTAAAGACAGCCGTGTCCATCTGGTACTGCAATCAGGCTAAAGACAGCCCTGTCCATCTGATACTGCCAGCAGGATAAAGACAGCCCTGTCCATCTGGTACTGCCAGCAGACTAAAGACAGCCCTGTCCATCTGGTACTGCCAGCAGGCTAAAGACAGCCCTGTCCATCTGGTACTGCCAGCAGACTAAAGACAGCCCTGTCCATCTGGTACTGCCAGCAGGCTAAAGACAGCCCTGTCCATCTGGTGCTGCCAGCAGGCTAAAGACATAGCCCTGTCCATCTGGTACTGCAAGCAGGCTAAAGACAGCCCTGTCCATCTGGTACTGCCAGCAGGATAAAGACTGCCCTGTCCATCTGGTACTGCAAGCAGGCTAAAGACAGCCGTGTCCATCTGGTACTGCCAGCAGGCTAAAGACAGCCCTGTCCATCTGGTACTGCTAGCAGACTAAAGACAGCCCTGTCCATCTGGTACTGCCAGCAGGCAAAAGACAGCCCTGTCCATCTGGTACTGCAAGCAGACTAAAGACAGCCCTGTCCATCTGGTACTGCCAGCAGGCTAAAGACAGCCCTGTCCATCTGGTACTGCCAGCAGGCAAAAGACAGCCCTGTCCATCTGGTACTGCCAGCAGGCAAAAGACAGCCCTGTCCATCTGGTACTGCTAGCAGGCTAAAGACATAGCCCTGTCCATCTGGTACTGCAAGCAGGCTAAAGACAGCCCTGTCCATCTGGTACTGCCAGCAGGCAAAAGACAGCCCTGTCCATCTGGTACTGCAAGCAGACTAAAAGACAGCCCTGTCCATCTGGTACTGCAAGCAGGCTAAAGACAGCCCTGTCCATCTGGTACTGCCAGCAGACTAAAGACAGCCCTGTCCATCTGGTACTGCAAGTAGGCTAAAGACAGCCCTGTCCATCTGGTACTGCCAGCAGGCTAAAGGTTTGCTGCCTTCCTAACCCAGCTGAAGACTGTTTTGGGAACAATCATGCTTGGAGCAGCGAGCAATATCCGTCTAACCTTAATATTGGCGACTTCAATTTAATGTTGCCTTCCCATTTTGGCAATGTAATGAAAATTCTGCTTAAGTCTCTTACTGCACTAGGAGTTCCTTTGTCTTCACAAAAACATGATTGTTTGTCATCAGATACAGATCATATCATACTGAAAGCATCAGATTTATATCATTATCAATATTACAAAGGTGCACTTTGTACTGGGGACAATGAAGTTCCACTCTAAATTGTGCAGTTTTGTAACACAACACAATTCCACAGATGTCTAAAGTTTTGAGGGAGCGCACAATTGGCATACTGACTGCAGGAATGTCCACCAGAGCTGTTGCCAGAAAATGTAATGTTCATTTCTCTACCATAAGCCACTTCCAACATCGGCCTCACAACTGCAGACCACGTGTAACCACGGCAGCCCAGGACTTCCACATCCGGCTTCTTAACCTGCGGGATCTTCTGAGTCCAGCCACCCGGACAGCTGATGAAACTGAGGAGTGTCTGAAATAAAGCCCCTTTGTGTGGAAAAACTCATTCTGATTGGCTGGGCCTGGCTCCCCAATGGGTGGACCTGACTTCCAAGTGGGAGGGCCTATGCAACCCCAGGCCCACCCATGGCTGCACTACTGCCAAGTCATGTGAAATACATAGATTAGGGCATAATGCATTTATTTAAATTGACTCATTTCCTTATATGAACTGTAAACTCAGTAAAATATTTGAAATGATTGCATATTCATGTTTTTGTTCAGTATAATTAACTTTATAATAGTTTCTCAGGTTCCTTGGGAATTTCAAAATACAACTTTACTTCATACAATGCAAAAGGTATTAAAATATTCAATATCTTTAGGGTATGTATTGTATACCGTATATTCCAATAGGTGTATTTTATTTTTATTTTTTACCTTTATTTGACCAGGCAAGTCAGTTAAGAACATATTCTTATTTTCAATGACGGCCTGGGAACAGTGGGTTAACTGCCTGTTCAGGGGCAGAACGACAGATTTGTACCTTGTCAGCTCGGGGGTTTGAACTCGCAACCTTCCGGTTGCTAGTCCAACGCTCTAACCACTAGGCTACGCTGACACCAACATTATGTTATTATTGGTGAATAGGTAGGTTATTATGTTATTAATAGGTAGGTTATTATGTTATTAATAGGTAGGTTATTATGTTATTAATAGGTAGGTTATTATGTTACTCTACTCAGCAAACTGGATGCAGTCTATCACAGTGCCATCCGTTTTGTCACTAAAGCACCTTATACCACCCACCACTGCGACTTGTATGCTCTAATCGGCTGGCCCTCACTACATATTCGTCGCCAAACCCACTGGCTCCAGGTCATCTACAAGTCCATGCTAGGTAAAGCTCCGCCTTATCTCAGTTCACTGGTCACGATGGCAACACCCATCCGTAGCACGCGCTCCAGCAGGTGTATCTCACTGATCATCCCTAAAGCCAACACCTCATTTGGCCGCCTTTCGTTCCAGTACTCTGCTGCCTGTGACTGGAACGAATTGCAAAAATCGCTGAAGTTGGAGACTTTTATCTCCCTCACCAACTTCAAACATCAGCTATCCGAGCCGCTAACCGATCGCTGCAGCTGTACATAGTCTATAGGTAAATAGCTCACCCATTTTCACCTACCTCATTCCCATACTGTTTTTATACTGTTTTATTTATTTACTTTTCTGCTCTTTTGCACACCAATATCTCTACCTGTACATGACCATTTGATAATTTATCACTCCAGTGTTAATCTGCAAAATTGTATTATTCGCCTACCTCCTCATGCCTTTTGCACACATTGTATATAGACTGCCCATTTTTTTCTACTGTGTTATTGACTTGCTAATTGTTTACTCCATGTGTAACTCTGTGTTGTCTGTTCACACTGCTATGCTTTATCTTGGCCAGGTCGCAGTTGCAAATGAGAACTTGTTCTCAACTAGCCTACCTGGTTAAATAAAGGTGAAATAAAAAAAAAAAAAAAATCAATAGGTAGGTTATTATGTTATTAATAGGTAGGTTATTATGTTATTAATAGGTAGGTTATTATGTTATTAATAGGTAGGTTATTATGTTATTAATATGTAGGTCATTATGTTATTAATAGGTAGGTTATTATGTCATTAATAGGTAGGTAGGTCATTATGTTATTAATAGGTAGGTTATTATGTTATTAATAGGTAAGTTATTATGTTATTAATATGAAGGTTATTATGTTATTAATAGGTAGGTTATTATGTTATTAATAGGTAGGTTATTATGATATTAATAGGTAGGTTATTATGTTATTAATAGGTAGGTTATTATGTTATTAATAGGTAGGTTATTATGTTATTAATAGGTAGGTTATTATGTTATTAATAGGTAGGTCATTATGTTATTAATAGGTACGTCATTATGTTATTAATAGGTATGTTATTATGTTATTTGCCAACATTGTAACATCAAACTCAATTGAA